>NC_038241.2:8422551-8618174 GCF_000004515.6 Glycine max
AGTATCTACTTATCGGCCCATGTTTATATAGAAATAAATGAAGTTGCGGTAAGAATAATTAATTGATTTAAGTGAGATTGGATTTAATTTTTTTAAGAAGTGTTTAGAATTAAAATTTTGTGAATTAAAAAATATAATTAGAAGAAATTTTTTTATTAAAAATAATCAAGTAAGTATTATTTAATAAAAATTAAATATAATCAATAAAACTTTATTGATATTTCATACTAAAATTATGATTGAGTTATGTTCAATGAATTGAATTGTTTTGAATTTAATATTGTTAATAGCAAAAATTGTTACATACATATATAAACGAAGCTTAGAAATTCTATTGTATTGTACTATATATATATATATATATATATATATATATATATATATATATATATAGTTAAATGATTTTTTCACACTTGTCATATGTACTTAAATGATTTTATAATTATTGGAAATGATGATGATACTTTTGGTTGGCATAATGTGCGTATAACCGTTGTATTATTTAAAGATTGCAACAACAAAAAATTGCAACAAGAAACCCAAAAAAAAAATAGACATACTAAGATGGTTCTAGCTATAACCGTCTTAGTAAAGTTTGTATACTACAACGGTTATCAGACGACCGTCGTAAAATTGTAATAAATACTAAGACGGTTATACGAGACTGTTTTAGTATGTAGGCTTGAAACATGAGTATTTACGACGGTTACTCGATGAATGTTGTAAAAGCCCATAACATACTAAGACGGTCGTCCAAAACCATCGTAAAAAATACACACATATAAAGTCGGTTCTACCAAAACCATCGTTGTTTATCTTTCAGAAAATAATGATTTTTAAGACGGTTATTGCCCACAACCATCATAAATATCAATGGATATATGAAGACAGTTACTCAAAAACCATCATAAAAAAACCAACTTATAAAGATGGTTCCAACAACCGTCGTAAATGCCATTTTACCTTCTACGATACTTTATATTACGATCGTTAAAAACCATCGTTAAATACTATATACAACCGACTTTGAATGTGTTTTTTCTAGTAGTGTCGGCAGGTTTGATATTTTGTTAAATAAAGGAACAAAGGATAACCTTTGCGGACCATGTCATTTAGTGGCTTTTTTGTTGTTGAAGAAAACACAAAAAGAATTATGTTACAGAGGTTGAGTACAAGAGATGTTCAACAAGTAGAAAGTTTGATTAAGTGTCTAATCAAATTTCAGCTACTCCAAAAGCTGCAATGTAGAAGACAAAATCAAAGTCCTGATCTAACACTAAAATAATTTATAATATGCTATAGGATTATTTTTATTTATTGATATATCTTTATAAATAAAAAGATGTGAAAGATAAATGAAAAGATAACCAGAAAAATAATCAAATATATGGATAAAAATAGAAAAATATAAGTTTGAAATGATGGAGAAATAAAATTTTCAAATTAGTAATTAAATTAAAATTAAAATTAAGAAGTATATTTGAAATGTATAAAAAATAAAAATAAAATTAATTGCTTAAATATGATATTACTATAAGATATATGTAACTCATTATTAAGAGAGATAGTAACTCTAAAATGTATTTATTGGAAAATAATTCCTAAAATTACTCTTGCTCAAGATGATGATTGAAATCTATAGTATTGAAATAGCTTAC
The DNA here is from genome assembly GCF_000004515.6 of Glycine max. NCBI lineage: Eukaryota > Viridiplantae > Streptophyta > Magnoliopsida > Fabales > Fabaceae > Glycine > Glycine max. The sequence continues at coordinate 8,424,210 of NC_038241.2, forward strand.
CTTAATGTATACTACATTTTTAAATTTATTTTATTATCTCATAAATCTTAATTATAATTTACTAATATATTTGAAAACACGTGAATTGGAGAGTGAGACTCTCATCCTCTTTCATGATCTATTACTAGCGGAAACACATATGCGACAAACACCTGTATATCAGCATTTCTATTGTCCTATTGTGTCAAAAATTAATATACTACAATAATTTTTAATTATAATTTCTGAATTTTGTTCAACAAATGACACACTCTAGATGAAAAAAATAAAAAAAACAAACTGGATAGCACAACTAAAAATAAAAATAATTAATTGTCATAGAAAAGCTACAATAATCTTGACTTTGAAAAATAATTTCCCTTCTCATTTTTCCATAAATTGCCTCTTCGTTGATAATGACAGTTTCCAGTTGCATATCTCATGAAAGACTTATTAAAATAATAATTAGTAATAAATAAAGGAAATAAAATATAAAAAGATGTGTACCAATGAGTTGGAATAAAAAAGTGGAGACAAATACATAAAGTGATGAGAAGGACGAGGGGAGAAGCATCGTGAGAGAAAAAAATGTGTTATGTATTGCAGTTAAAAAATTTATTGAAAAATAAAAAAAAATATCTTAAACAGTTGCAACCCAACAAAAATTAAAAGGAAAAAAAACACTATAAATCCCAACAAAAAAAAAACTGAATTGAACAGAAGGAACTAAAAAACATGAAATTGATCAACAAACAAAAAAATTGAGACATAGATAAACAATTGGAAAAAAACATCAACGAAAAAAACAAACCACTTCAAGTGCCCTCTTCCTCTTCAACTTCATGTGGGAGTTGAGAGCATCGCAGGGAAGAAAAGAAAGAGATTCAATGACTTGATCAATCCCCGACCAATAATTGAGAATCAATCCCAATTATGGAATAAGATGAGAAAATTGAAGTGAAAGTGAAGAAAGAGAAGATTAGAGGAAGCGAGAAGAAATCCAACAAGCTATCTATAAACAAAATTTTGTAACTGCAATTGGGTACGTTTGAAGTTATGGGTAGTTACAATTGGATAACTTCCATTGGAGAGAGAATTAATAGAAGTAAGAGAAAATGAAAAAATTAACTAGATGAAAGTGGAGACCATATCATAGATTTTTTTTATTCCTCATTTGTATATGATTGTTTTTATTTTTGTTTTAAACATGCAAAAACATTTGAGGGTAAAATAGAAAAATAAAAGTGAAAACCAAAGAGTGGTTATAACAATATGTATCGCCTTTATCTATTGTTTTAGATTTTAATTGGAAATTTTCAATATTATCTTTCTCTCTTCTTTATATATGCATTATTATATAATCTTTCTGCAATAGTTAAGAAAAAAAATCTCTTAAATTATTTCAAACTAGCATTCTTTTTTTAATCTATATATTTGATTTTTGATTTTATTATTATTATTTATTTGTTTTCATCTACTAATTTTTTACCTTTAACTCCAAATTAAATTTTAGAAGGCTTTTTAAAAGTAATTATTGATAACTAATAACATTATATCATAGTTTAAAGTATTCATTTTGTGTGTACCAAAGTGGAACCTAGTTGTTTGTGGTCATTGTGATAAGATAATTGTTGGATAGAGTGGTCTCGGAATAATTAAGAAGGGGGGGGGGTTGAATTAATTATGAACGTGTCTTGACTAATTAAAAATTATCCTTAATGTTACTAGATTCAATTAGGCTTTACTACTAAGTTATGAGGAAGTAAAGAATAGAAACAATAACTTAGACAAAAGTAAAACAGAAATAAAAAGTGCACAACGGAAAAATAAAGAGTGTAGGGAAGAAGAAAATAAATACAAGATTTATACTGGTTCGGCCACAACCCGTGCCTACATTCAATCCCCAAGCAACCACCGGTTCTTGAGATTTCCAATAACCTTGTAAAATCCTTTACAAGCAAAGATCCACAAGGGATGTACCCTCCCTTGTTCTCTTTGAACAACCAAGTGGATGTACGCTCCACTTGAACTGATTCACAAGAGACGTACCCTCTCTTGTTCTCAATATCACAACCCAAGTAGATGTACACTCTACTTGTACCACAAAGGATGTACGCTCCAATGTGTTAAGACAGAATTCTTAGGCAGTTAGTCCCTTGAATCTTTGTAAGGGGAAACAAAAGATATCTCAGATGGTTAGTCCTTTGAAATCTTTTGTTCAAAGGGAAGATGAAGAATCAAAAGAAATCTCAGGCGGTTAGTCCTTTGAATTCTTTTGGCATGAGAGAGAAGGAAGAATCAAAATAAATCTCAAGCGGTTAGTCCTTTAAAATCTTTTGGAAAGAAGGAGAAGGAAGAAAAGATAACACACTTTTGTTTTTTGCAGAATTTCCACTTGCAGAAAAACAAAGTTTTGAAACCGAAGTTTAGAAAGCTTTTTGGCAAGAGTTTTTGCAAAGAAAAAATAATGGGCAATGGTCAGAAAAGATTTGAAAGAGATATGTGTTTTGGATGATTTGATACTTGTAAAATGTGTGTCAAGGTCTTGCTTTTATAGATACTTCATGTCTAGTCAAAAAACCATTAGAAGAGTTATGACTTTTGAGAAAATCATGTTAAGAGTTATAACTCTTAACTTTTTCTTCAAAACTGTTCACTGGTAATCGATTACCACAATGGTGTAATCGATTACACAATGTATTTTATGAAAAGTTGTACCTCTTTACAATTGGATTTGAATTTCAACGTTCAGATCCACTTGTAATTGATTGCTAATATAGTGTAATCGATTACACTATTTGAAAATCATTTTGGAACGTTACAAATCATTTGAAAACATTTTAAAAAACCAATCTGGTTACTGGTAATCGATTACTGCCAACTGGTAATCGATTACCAGAGAGTAATCACTCTGATAACTTTAGAAAATTTGAGAAAATTATTTTGTAAAACAAAACTGTGCTATTTGGTTTTAGAAAAAATCTTTTAATACTTATCCTATATGAAGTCTTGACTTGTTGCTTCTTGATTTCTTCTCTTGAATCTTGAATCTTGATTGAACAACTCTTTGATTCTTGATACTTGCTTGACTCTTGATTCTTGACTTGAATCTTTGACATCATCAAAATAAACTTGGAAAGCTTTGCTTCCACAATAATAACAACAGGGACCAAGACGACCAATTTACATGATTAAAAATATTTATTTATTATAAATTTAATTATATGAAAAATATTTATTTTCTGCATATATCTTGAAGGGATTCTTAGAGCGTACTTAACAACAAATTTTGAGCAAGGATCTTGAGCTCAAGATCTGGTCTTCAATAGATCTTCCACTAAAAGGGGAGCCAAGGTCTCCAGCATGGAGAATGGGGTCTTCTACAAGATCTCTAAAGTGCACATTTATCAAAATAAAATATTTTTTTACTCTCTCCCCCTAACAGCTTCAAGTGGGAACCAACGAGAAGGGGAAGAAGAAAAGAACATGAAGAGATGTAGGCCGTGGCGATGCTGAGGTAGGGGTGATGGCCCTTGCTGATGTTTAGATGATGGGCGGCGGCATTGAGCTATGCATAGCGACACCAAGGGAAGTGCGGCGGCACCGAGATGTGCAAAAAAAAGAAAAGAAAAAAAGGGGGGGGGTGCTCGTGGTGGTTAGGGACAGAGGAAGGGGAGGGGGTCATGGTGGTTAGGGGTGGAGGAAGACGAGGGGCGTAGTGATTGGGGGCGGAGGAAACATGAAGGGAGAGAAAGAGAAAAGGAAACATGAAGGGAGAGGAAGAGAAGAGAAAAGAGCAATGTGAAGGGGGAGAGGGGAAAAGAGAAAAGAGAAAAGAAAGAGGGGAGGAGGAAACGTGAGAATGTGTGGCTGAGAGTAAAGGGGAAGGAGGAGGGGATTGTGTGGCTAAGAGTGAAGGAAAAGGTGAAGAAAGGGTGAGGGTGAGTGTTGGTTGTTGAGTTTAGAGAAAAAAAATTAAAAACATTAAAAAATTAAATAAAACAAACATTGCAGGTAGCTCAAAAATTGAACATTGCCTTTCAATCACGACAAAAATTACCATTGCCTTTCAATCACTAGGCAACCAAAAATGCTATTAATTTTTTCAATTTATTTACAATATATGCTTGTTGAATGATTACTTCTTAGAAAATTCTACATACACATAGAGGCTTTTTCAACAAAGGTTTTGAATGCGAAAGTCGTTATTCCTTCAAACTGTAGACGCTGTCAGTAATCATGATCTGTATTTCCAAATGAGATTTGTTGCAATTGGTAGAAGGGATCTTTCACCATTTGCAGAAGTGCATTGCAGCAATTCGTATATTGACATACGGATCACTTGTCGGTACTGTCAATGAGTATGTTAGAATTATCAAATGCACTGCAATTGAATACTTAGAAGATTTTGTAAAGGGTGTGAATGAGATATTTAGGGATGAGTACTTGAGAAGCCCAAACAACAATGACATCAATCGCCTGCTACAAATTGGAGAGGCACACGGGTTTCAAGATATGTTGGGTTCTATTGATTGCATGCATTGGGAATAGAAAAATTGTCCAGTTGCATGGCAAGGCCAATATCATAGAGGTGATTATTGCAAACCCACAATAATACTTGAAGTCATTGCTTCACAAGACTTGTGGATTTGACATGCATATTATGGAGTTGCAGGTTCAAATAATGACATCAATGTCTTAAACTAATCGCCCGTGTTTAATGACGTTTTGCAAGGTCAAACTCCTCTAGTGCAATTTACAGTTAATGGAATCCCATATAATATGGAATATTATCTTACAGATGACATTTATCCTGACTAGACCACTTTTGTGAAAATCATCCCCATGCCATAAGGAGAGAAAATAAAGTTATTTGCAAAATGTCAAGAATCTGCGAGAAAGGATGTGGAGAGAGCATTTGGTGTACTAAAATCTTGATTTGCAATTATATGTGGTCCATCGCGAAATTGACATATCGATACAATGAAGAATATTATATTGCATAACATGATTGTTGAAGACAAACGAGATACATATAATGGTAATGTTGATATTGATTATGATCATACAGACGAAGAGATTTCAAACATTGACATATTTCGTGGTGTTCCTCTTGACTTTGTTACATACCTACAAACAAGACATTATATGCGTACAAGAGGAGTTAATCAACAACTTTAAATACATTTGGTGGAGCATATTTGGACACGTTTCAATCTAAACAATGATAAAATTTAATTTTTCTTGCTTAATGTTAATGTTTTGTATTTTGTTACTTATGCATGTTATGTATTTTAGGTCGATTTAACTTTAAGTCATAAATAAAAATTTAATTATCAAAATATTTATTTATAATATTAATTATTTAATAATTAAAATATTTATAATTAATTACTTAAATTTAATTTAAAAAAAATAATAAAATATTTAAGTAAAATCCATTGTAAGAAAAAAAAGTGACTTAAAATTTAAAATTGAGATTTATTATTAGAGAAAAAAATGAAATAAGATACATATCATATTATGAAACCCACTAAAATAGTTTTAAGATTTCAAAATGAATTGGATGGTTAAAGATGCCTTGGGAGGTTGTCCTAAAAACTACTAAAATATAACATTATAACGATAATAATCTCGAAGAATCTCTACACTTAATCTTCTCCATTTATTGAGGGGAGTACGAATCTGACCCTTGCCTCTTTGTTGACTATCTCAATCTCTTTCCCGAATTAGCCAAAAATTAGAGAGGAGCGTAATTTCTATCTCCTTCTGCTCCTTTCTCCCATTCTTTTCTTGGCTATTACAAACCCTAATTTTCCAAATCACATTCTTTCACTACTTATTTCTGCCTAACTTTCTTCTACCTCCTCTAAATCCACCCCATTCTGCAGCAACACATTGCTATCTCAATGATCCATTTGGTCCATACTCCACTTGGTTTTTTCTCATATTTCTCTTCATAAAAGTTTCCTCTCTTTCTTCTGCAGCGATCTATTTGTGCGTTGAAGGTGCGTGTTTTTTGTGTATTCCTTCAACCCAATTGAGAAAAAAGAGAGATTGGGCATTGCGGATTGATGGGGTTGTTCTTTTGAATCTGTATTATTCTTTGTAGGGTTTGTGTTTCTCTGTTACAGTGACTCTGTTGAGAGAACCAAAAAAAAAAAACGAATGGATTCTTGTGGGAAATCGAGCTTTTTGGTTCCTCAGGAGAAGGGTTCGTGCCCCTCAATTGGGTCAGTGTTTGATGGCTATTTGATCAAGAATTGTAGTCGTTTAGGAAATTCTTTCAGCCTGTGTGGTTTCAATGAGAATTTAGATGAAGAGACATGTTTTGAGATGATCAATGCTTTGTTAGGTGATTTGGATGATTCAGAGGAAGTGGTAATTGATGATGATGTTCTTGATCGGTTGCCAATGGATCCCTTTGGAATGAACATAACGGCATTCTCAGATTGGATTGGGGATTTTGAATGGGGTTTCCGACCTGAGGATGTTGAGTTTGGGGTGGATGAGACGCATGAAAAGATTGGTGATCATGATCATCTTCACTTTTTGGGTCTGAGTTGGGCTTGGAATGGCCCTGAGAATTTACAGCCTCATAAGGTTAATGCTAAGGGGAATGATATGTCAGTTTCTGGTGATGTTTTAAATGGATATCAAAATTTTGATGTGGTGTTTGATGAGGGCATTGTGGTCGATGGAAGCACAAGGGGGTTTCTGAGTGTTAGTCATGGGGACTATAGGGTTCAAAGCAGGGAAGTGGAGGAATTGCGAAACTGCACTGAAATTGAATGTGATGCTGAAGGAGGTGTTCCACATGATGCTTTGTTTTTTGTGTTGGGTTATCTAGGTGTCAGGGACCTTCTCTCTGTTGAAGGGGTTTGCAGATCCTTGTGTGACGCTGTTAGAGGCGATCCTTTGTTATGGAGGACCATGCACATTGATCAGCCATTAAATGAGAGGATTACGGATGATACACTAGTAAAGTTAACCAACAGGGCTCAAGGTACTCTTCAACATCTGGCCCTAGTGAACTGCTTATGGATCACTGACAGTGGTCTTCGGCGAGTTTTACAAAGTAACCCAAGATTGACGAAGGTTAGCATTTGTAACATGATCCAAAACCTAGCATGTATATATTTTTTTATTGCTGTTGCTTTAACATAAGAACTTATGCTAAGATGCTGAACCATGTTTATTCATATTAATCTCTTCCTTATATCAAATACTATACCAAGAATATATGTTTAAGAACTATGACTTTTGTAAGTGTGGTGCTTGTATATTTTAGGTTTGTATTTATTTGTTGTAAATAAATGGTGCCAATATACAATATCTTATCATGCCAAGGCCATGCAAGGCTCAGCTGGATTGTTAATTTTCCTTTAGCTTGTTATAAGAAACATAAAGATGAATGTGCTACTGTGCAAATGTGCTCTTCAGCTTCTGGTCTGTAATTGAAAAATGAATTGGTGTAGACCAGCCTACCATTTCCTTTGCAGTGTTTGTAAAAGCATGTTTTAGTCTATGTACATGATGCTTTGATAGCTTAATTTATGTTAAAATGATATATCTTGTAATTGACAGATTTGCATGTACCTTTTTCAGCTAAGTGTGCCAGATTGTATTAGACTCACAATTGAGGGCATCTTATTCCACCTAAGGGCTCTAAAATCATCTGGAAAACTTGGTATAAAGCACTTGCGAATTGGTGGACTTGCTGGTGTGTGTCATGTGACTGACCAGCAGTTCGATGAGTTGAAGGAATTACTGGATGCAAGCAAGTATTTGCAACAGGGAGACCAGAAGCCACAATTCTTTGGAGAGTATTCACATATCATATGTGAAGATGACCGTGCAATTGACATAGAGGTATGTCCAAGATGCAAGAAACTGAGACCTGTTTATGATTGCCCTGCCGAGAGCTGTCAACAGAAACATCAGGCTTCTCAGCTGTGTAGGGGTTGCACAATATGCATAGCACGTTGCATCCATTGTGGAAGATGCATTAAGGACTTTGATTATGAAGAGACATTTTGTTTGGACTTGCTTTGTTTGAATTGTTGGAATCAGTTCCTGCATTGTCCGGAGAAAGGAGGGAAGGAAGCTACAAAGTGTACTATTATTAGTCAGAGAACCATGTATCAGTTTTGTCTCTATGGCTAGGAGTGCCCCTGATCTGCATGATGATCTTTTGACATACATTGGATCAGAATCTGCACATTTGGCTGTCTGGTTTTTGATGTGCAAAACTGAGCTGAGTGTGCATGGTATAACATTTGGTTGTGGAGGTATTGAATTTACTCAACTGCTGAGCTTGAGTTGGATAATGTGTGGCTGAGCTTTCCTAAACTGTGATAAGGAAGAAGAAAAAAAGATTTTGGAGGGGAATGCAGGCTTCAATGAAATCACATTCATTGAAGTGAGAAGGAACAATGTATTTTATTTGATGCTTGATGTAGTGGTGATGCTGAAGAAGGGCTGTTGGTGCTTGCGGTGGATCTTTTTTCTGCTGTTCGTTGCATTGAGGAAAATGTAGCCATTGTTGGTTAGTGTGCTATTCTGCTTGTAATAAATAATCTCAAAGAGAAGCTACATTGTCAAGCACAGTGGTCTGGCATATCTGGGGTTCTAGGAGAATAATTTAAGGTTTTTCTGCAGCTGTAAAATGGCTAAAGCAATTTCAACCATTCTACGATGAATATACACTTCCCTGTTTTTTGGCTACACTTGTGATCTATCAATACACCATTGTCTTGTCAAGTACCATCATACGCAATAAGCCATCTGGTTCAATGAAGAGAGATTCCCCCTCCAATAATAAATAAATAAATGTACCTTTTCCCCATTCAATGTAAATACTAGTCTCTGGAAATTGAGCCCTTATCCCTTGTTGGTAGAAACGGTTGATGTTTGGCTCTCTATGATAAACAAAAGGGGAAGAAAAATTCCAAATTTTAGATGTTACTATTTGTTGCATTCCATGAGTTTCGTGTCTTTTACCTCCTTCATATATTGTCTTCTTTTGGTTCACGTGCATATGCTATACAACATGGGACATTTCTTTTCTCAAAAATGTGGAAGCAGGAAGTGTAGCATCTTTTATTTTCCATTTTTCATCAATCCGTGGATGAAGCATGGCCACATGTGTGTGTTCTGTCCTTTTGTCAGATATTCAAAACTTTTAGTCAATAATTTATATTTTATGGTTTTATGAATATCAAATTGTGTGTACCAAACACGCAAGATTATCTTGTAATTTGCCATCCAATGATCTTATTGCAAAAAGTTGCATCATCTATGCTACATTTATCTTTTGCGTAAGCTAATTGTGAGAATTGGACGATGTTGCAATGATAATCACTTATGTAGCGGCTTTCAGAATTCATTTTAAGAATCTACTGTACGTATACTATTGAATTTTGATATACTGCTTGCTTGTTATGTAATTTGGTTTGATATTATGCTTTCTACAGGTCCAGAATGATCCTTGCCTAAAAGATTATTGGATCTTGGAAGTGAAATGTGAGTTTTAAGTGTATGAATTTACAAGAACATTTTTAATAATGTAACTGGAGTGAGTTGTTATACATAATATTTTATATTTGTTGTTACTTTAAGTGTACCTAAATTGAAAATACATGTTGAGTTTGTGGGAAAATATTTGTATTTAATTTTCGCAGAATATATTTTTGGAGAGAAATGATGAACTTTAAGTATAATTACATCTTATATCAATAATTAGTCTTATAGTCGATTTAAAGAAAATTAAAGTTTATGAGAATACGGAAGTTACAGGAGAGCTAAAGGATAGTTAAAAAAACTTGAAGTAATTCAAGTAAATTTTTTTAACTGAACACTTTATATTCTAAATTGTATCTTGAGAGAAACCCACAATTTAATTTTTTAAAACCATTTCGACAGAACATTAAAATTTAAGATTTAAGCACACTAAATAATAGAAGTTGTCCTAATAAAACAATACACACATTTTTTATACTTCAATTCGAAATCTTTGGTTGTTAAAACAAATCTACGTGATTGGTGGTAATAATACGCACATTTAATAATATGCAATTTTCCTAATTTCTGCCAATAACTTGCACTAATATCTTTATCTACTTAAATAGCATTTACTTCCACAATATGATTCTTCCACAATATATTTATATACTTAAATAGCATTTACTTCGTCATCTTTGTTTAAAGCTTTAGCACTTTCCAATGTTATCAATCATAATTGTTTCTCTACACATTGATGAAAAGGATAAAACTTTTCTCCACACCTAAAACAACCGCTTATTTGTTTTCTCTATCACTTCATGACATATTATATGTTGCAAGCCTTTGTTGTTGTTTTTTTAGAATTCAATCCTCCTTTTTATCTCTGTGGAGTGTAGACATAGCAGAAGAGGATCCATTATCATTATGTGAAGAGTTTACCCGTAATTGTTTTTATTTTGTTCATTTCTCCAAGTATTGGACTTCCATTCTAATGAAATGACACTCTTTGCAAGCCTGGCTGCACCAAGTCGTTGCCAATCATTAGTTGCCCCTTATATTTTGTTGTTTTCTATGTGGCATTCAGCCAAGTCTTCTTCTGTGTCTCTTGCCAATTGCATGGTTTATTGATTCAAGTAGAAAATTTTATTGATTCACGCGAAGTTTATATTTATTGTTTAAAGGAGTATTGATAAATTTCGATGGACTTTGAACAGGAGAGAAACTTAATACCTACTTATGTATTATATAAAGAAGGTCTTGTGAAGTGTTGAAACATTCAGATTCAAGTCCAAGAGAAGAAAATAAGCGTGTGATCACTTGTATTGAGTGTCTCTTTTGATAGAATATTAATCATTGTCATTTTTCAGTAGGGTGCTTGGATTGTAGTGTGATAGATAATTTGGATTAAGCTTTCAAACTTACAATCTTTTTTGAAATAGTAAAGAATTTTTTAATGTTTTCGTGAATGTAGGTAAGAAGTAACAAATCACATAAATATTGTATATTCTATTAATTTTTTCTACAATGTATTTGTTAGGAACATCTTTCTAAAGTAGGGAAAATAGAATCCAGAAGTAAAAAATCACACACAACATGGGAAAATTGGAATAGTTTTCTTATTGCTGAAATAGAGAGAACAAACCAAGAGCCAAGGTATACGAGTATACCTCCAAAAGAGCTTTCTCCTTTTACACTGGCAATAGCCCATTAGCGGTATATTTCCAATCCCCTTCTTACTAAAGAGAGGACTCTTATTTATAGGTGTTATAATTCTCCAAATAACATAACTAACTAACTCTCTCCAAATAACAAAACTAACTAACTCTCCTATCCCTCTAAGTGGTTGTTACAACTTTTTGACCCTTTCCTTTTCCTACAAACCCTTTCTTGCTTCAGATTGTTGCTCGGACTCAATTCTAACAATATCTCTTCATTCCGAAACAACCTTGTCCTCAAGGTTGAAATTGGGAAACTGATTTCTGATGATAGAAACATCCTAGGTAGCTTCTTTCGAAAGTTTGCCTTGCCAATGCACCAAAACTTGAGGGATTTTTGTTGAAGAACCAAATAAGGCCCATAGTATCTTGCTGAGAGCTTAGGATGTAGCTTGGTAGGCATAAAGGTTTGTCTGTGAGGTCTGATCTTTAGATAAACCTAATCTCCTAGTTGAATCTGAGACATTTTCCTACGCACATTAGCCTAATGAGCCATCTGATTTTGAGCCTTTTGTACATGGAACTTTAATTGTTTCAACGGTTCATCTCTATCCATTAAATCTTGAACAACAACTTCTACGAGAGTTTTCCTAAGTACAAATTTAGCAAGGGAGGGTGGTGGTTTACCATATACTACCTCAAAAGGTGTGCAGTGTGCAACATTCTGGTAGCTAGTATTATACCAATATTATGTCCAAGGAATAAAGTCTGCCTAGGATTTTGGTTGTTCTGAACTGAAACATCTGAGATAGGTTTCTATGATTCTATTGAGCACTTATGTCTGCCCATTTGATTTTGGGTAATAGGTTGTGCTCATTTTTAAAGAAGTCCTTTGCAATTTGAATAATTCTTGCAAAAAATGACTCATAAAAATAAGGTCACTGTCGCTAACAATAGATATAGGCACCTCAAGCAACCAAATTATTTCTTTAACATCAACAATAGACCTAGCAAAGTATGGGTGCTTAATCACAATAAAATATCTATATTTGCTTAACTTGTCGACCTCTACTAGTATAACATCAAACCCTTTTGATTTTAGCATACCTACAATAAAATTCATACTAATTTCTTCCCAAATAGCATTTGGAATTGGCAAAGGTTGTAGTAAACCTGCTGGAGAGGATGCTTGATATTTACTTCTTTGGCCCACATGACACGCAACCACAAACTTAGTGATTTCTCCCTTTATTGGTATCCAATAAAGCGATTGAGTGATTCTTCTATAAGTTATGTAAATACCCGAGTGCCCTCCCATAAGAGAAGTCTGGAATTCTTGTAGTAACTTTGGAATCCACAATGAAGAAGCTAATAGGACCAACCTCCCTCTGAAGTATAATATGTCACACTCCAGGGTGTACTGAGGGTGTGAATCTAGATTATCCTTCAATTCTTCTCGGATTTTAGCCAACGCGGGATCCTTCTGAACTTCTTCATTAATTTTTGTTATGTCTTTCCAGAAAGGTCTAGAAATGCCCTGCAATTCTTTGTCTTCATCTCTTCTAGATAGAGCATCAACAACCTTGTTTGAAGCCCCCACCTTATACACAATGTCAAACTCATACCCCAGCAACTTGGCTACCCAATATTGTTGGTTGAGTTGTAATTCGCTGATCTAGTAGATATCTCAAACTTTTTTGGTCAATGTATATAGTAAATTTCTAATCCGGAAGATAAGGCCTCCAATGTTGTATGGCTAAGACAAGAGCCATTGATTCCTTTTCATACATAGATTTAGAAAGAGTCAAATCTTTTAATGCCTTGTTGAAATAAGCAATTTGCTTTCTATCTTGTGTTAGAACAACTCCAATTCCCTTCCCCGAGGCATCACATTCTATGGAGAATTGTTTTGAAAAATCAAGCATGGATAGTGTTGGTATTGTGGTAATAGCTTGTTGTAATTGTATGGAAGCCTTAATACTATCCTCATTCCACTTAAAATTTCCTTACTTTAATAGATCAATCAATGGGCGAGCTATCTTCCCATAATTGCAAATGGACCTTTTATAATAACCTGTAAGTTCCAAAAACCCTCTCAAAGTCTTAGGAGTTTTAGGCATTGGCCACTACAAAATGGCCTCATCAAAACTCCTTCTTTAGAGATAACGTGCCCTAAGCAACCCGCCTTAATTTGACCAAAACTACATTTTTTTTTAAAAACATTTGTGAAGAAATAATGTTCTAATAACCTGGCCAACACCTAACTCAAATGATCCAAATGGGCTTCCCAAGACTTACTATAGACCAAAATGTCATCAAAGAACACTACCACATACCTACGAAGGAACGGTTTCAGTGTGGCATTCATAGCTCATTGGAACGTGGTCGGGGTGTTTGTTAATCCAAATGGCATCACTGGAGATTCATAATGTCCTTGGTGAGTTCTGAAGGTAGGTTTGTGCATTCTGATTTGGTGATACCTTGCCTTTAGATCTATTTTAGAGAAGTGGATGGGTCCATTTAACTCATCCAACAACTCTTTCATGACAGGAATCAGGAACTTGTCTGGGACTGTAGCCTTACTTAAAGCCTGATAATCCATACATAATCGTCAACTTCCATCTTTCCTTTTTACCAAAATTACTGGGCTAGAATAGGAGCTATTGCTTAGTCTAATAATCCCCAATCATAACATCTCAACCACTAGAGTTTTTATCTCATTCTTCTGTAAGTGGGGGTAACGATAAGGCCTAACATTATCTGGATATGCCCCGGACTTAATTGCAATCTTGTGATCAACCTCTCTAGATGGTGGTAAACCCTTAGGTCCTGAAAAACTGTAGCAAACTCTATCAGTACTTGCTACAACTAATTTTCTTGGTTCTTTGTTAAATCAATTTGTTCCACATAGTTGCTTTCAATTACCCACAACATGAACATCATCTCAACTTCCTTGCTAACTATTTTTTGCAATGTTCTCAAAATGATCATTGTCTTCAATAAACCAAGATCTCCTTGATCACCATATTCTGATCTTGGTGGACAAAAGACATACTTAGGGTCCTCCAATTCACCTTAATTTCTCCCAATGTTTCCAACTAAGCAACTCCAATAATTAGGTCCACTCCTCCCAACTTAAATAGATAGAAATATCCTACCATGGTATAAGCTCCCAACTATTTTTTAAGTTCTTACAACATCCTTGAGTGGATTTGCGGTTACTATCCCCCAATCTCATATAATAGGGCTTTGTGGGATCTATGCTGAGTCCCAATTTATGTACCAATTTGTTGGATATAAAGTTGTGGCTTGCCCTATTGTCAATCAAGATTATCACCTCTTGCCCCTATAATTCTCACCTAAGCTTCATGCTTGAGGCTGGGTTAGCCCACCTGCGGAACAAACTGACAAATCCATCCGCTAGCAAACCATCTCCAAAACTTCCTCACATTCTTCCTCATTCTCATTTTTTAATCCTATGATCTCCCCGTCTTCATTAATCTACTCATCCTTAGCGAGTATTACAACTCTCATATTTTTTTCAGGACAACGGTGCCTTGGCCCAAAGGCCAAACCGCAGTGATAACAACACCCTGAGTCTCTTCATTTGACATACTCAACATAAAGAATGGTTTGAGATCCTTTGTTTCACGGTCTTGAGAATCTTGGTTTGGATATTGATGATGTAGAAGACATTCTGCTCTCCCCTTGTAGATTTTGAGTCCCACCAGTGGGTGTTTGGGCATTATTGGTACCACTAAACTCCCCTACCTACGATATAGCTTCGTTGCTGCCTTGATACTTGAAACTTGCACTTGTGCTCTGACCCTGTGGATTTCCAAAACTTTGAACCTATTTCTTGGGGTCTTCAATGTCGAGGGTAACCTCCATGGCTACTGACACGCATTCTACTTCAGCAGTGAACAATGTAGTTGATCCCTACTTCTTCCATATCCAAGTGACTAAGTTGCCACCTATAAAGTGACAACTTCCACTTGTACTTTTTCTTTCGACTTTATCACCAACATAGTCCACATCTCAATAGCTCATGAGTCTGAAACTATCTCTTCTCTTAAGCATAAGACCAAGGTTATGAGTTCTAATTAAATATTAGAATATAGGTTTAACTGCAGTTAAATGAACTTCCCTTGGTTCCTTTTGGAATCTTGCACATAATAAAACACTAAAAATTATATAAGGCCTAGAAGCATTAAGATAGAGCAGTGATCCAATCATTGCTTTGTATTGAGTCACGTCCACCTTCATTGATTCCTCATCCAGTCCAAGATGTGTAGTGGGATGCATAAAAGTCTTCATCTCTTTTTCATCACTTATGTTGAACTTCTTCAACTAATTTTTCACATACTTGGTCTGATGAATGTAAATGCCTTGGGGTGTTTGCTTTATTTGCAGTCCAAGGAAGAATTTTAGCTCTCCCATCATGCTCATTTCAAACTCAGTTTGCATTAACTTAGAAAAATCTTCATAGAGCATTTCATTAGTAGCACCAAAAATGATATCATCCACATACACTTGTACTAATAAAAATTGAGAATCATAATTCTTAGGAAAGAGTGTTGTGTCGACCATTCCATGTTCAAAGCCATTTTCCAAAATAAATGAACTTAGTTTTCCATACCAAGCTTTGGAAGCTTGTTTAAGTCCATATAAGGCTTTGTTAAGTTTAAAAGCATGTTGAGTAAGGGTTTCACTTTCAAACCTAGGAGGTTGTTCAACATAAACTTCGTCTTGGATTAAGCCATTTAGAAATATGCTCTTTACATCCATTTGATACAACTTCATATTGTTATAAGCTGCAAATGAAAGTAAGATGTGTATTGTTTCTAAACGTGCAATAGATGCAAAGGTTTTTGTGTAGTCTATACCTTCCTGTTGTGAGTAACCTTTAGCAACTAACCTTGCCTTGTTTCTCACAACCTTACCATCTTTGTCCAGTTTGTTGCGAAATACCCATTTCGCTCCAACTACCTTTTTTCCCTTGGTAGTTCGACTAGCTTCCAAACATTATTCTTTTGAAACAAGTTGAGCTCTTCTTTCATTGCTTTCTCCTAGTTGTCGTCTTGCATGGCCTCATCAATGTGTTTGGGCTCTATCTCAGAGATCGGTGCATTGTGTCCTTGTGTTTTTAATGACGACCTAGTTTGAACATGATCTGCTGGATCACCCATAATCTAACTTTCTGGATGGTTCCTTCTCATAATGCGCCCAGTGGGTTCTCTGACTTCAGCTTGAGCTTCTTTTTAGGTGGACGCTACTATCTATGGTTCTTGTCTAGACGAGCCAATTGCTATGGAGCTATCGTCCAGTCATAAGTTTGCAAAAGGCTCATCTAGCGTCCAACTCTCTATATTCAGTGAACGTCCACTCTTGTGCTTAACAGTATAACACGTTGTCATAAGGTATATTCGTATGTCCAGTCTCAAGGACTAAGTATCCCGAAAAAGGGAAGTTCACATGTATTGTTTTATTCAAATTTCAATTGTCTCTATTATGTTTGAATAACTAACATTTGAATTCAAGAAAAGGACAACATAGAAGAGACTAGAAGACCTTCGTGAAATATCACTTGGAAGGTCGTTTTCACAAAGGTAAAAAAACATATGGTGTTGTCTGTACCACGTATAAAATCCTTGCCATTTAGAGCTTGACATATCGACCATTTCCTCTATGTGAGATAATGGTCCTTTCAAGATAACGACACAAATCCTACAATGAGTACCTCATTGAAGTCTATAAAAAGATGTCTCCCTCAATCAAGCAACTTGACGAAAAACATAAAAAGAAAAAGAACAAGAGGACAAGAAATATTGACAAAGTGAAACTCTATTATAAACACTACACCTTCTTCACTGTTATTACTCTTTGCAAAGCAAAGTAGTTTGTATTTGTGCTTAATTGTCTGTTCACTCTTTGAGTGTTAAGAATACTTGTATTCAATCAAACAGTTGTTTGCGAAATCCAAGAGTGGCTTAGTGTTAAAAAATACTTGGGTTCTTAGATTTAGGGGGACCCTAAGAAGATACCAGAAGTGGCGTTAAAAATAATTGTAAAGCCAGGAGTGACAGGTTAGAATACTTGTTGTAATCAGTTTTTGATTAGTGGAACCCTTTACTGGTGAGTAAAGTAGAACTGGATGTAGCTTAGGTTGAGCAAACCAGTATAAACCAAGTGTTTTTACTTCACTCCATATTGTTTTATCGAGTATTCTTATTACATTTTCTAACATCACTTTACACCAAGTACTTATTTGAAAAATTGTTTTAAGACCCTTTTGTTTGTCACTAGACAATCACTCTATTCTTCATTACATAGTCTTTTCATTCTCAGTGGACAATCAGTTTTTATCTTTGTATTATCCATACTATCCCTATTATTGTGAAAATATTTTATCTTTGATAGACACTATTCAACCCCCTCCCCCCTTTTAGTGCATTTCTTGTAGTTTCAGTTGGTATCAAAGCTTGGCCTTAAGGGTTGAGTATCTGACAATACTAAGGAAAATATCATATATATATCAAAGATATGGAAGAAGGATTTTCCACCAACAAACCACCTCTATTCAAAGGGATAAAATACGACTATTGGAAGGAGCGTATGATAGACCATTTTGAATATATTCATATAGATTTGTGGAATGTGGTGGAAAATAGAGATTACATACCATACGATGTCCAGTTGAGCGAGACCCCAGAAGCCAGTGGATGGAGCAACAAAAGCTTAGATTTTTTCTAAACTCCAAGGCTAGGAACATGATGTTGTGCGCCCTTTCAAACGAGGAGTGCACAAAGGTACATAGCTTCAGAAGTGCCAAACAAATGTGGGACACTCTAGTTGTAACATACGAAGGCACTTCACACGAAAAAAGAACAAACTTAGTCTTTTTACCCGTAAGTATGAACTCTTCTCCATGGAAGAAAACGAAGACATACAATGTATGTTTGGACATTTTCAAACCATTCTTAATGAACTAAGATCCTTAGGTAGAAATTATATTAATTATGATCACATTGACAAAATTTTAAGAAGTCTCTCTAGGAAATGAAGACCACAGTTAATAGCATTGAGAGCATTAAAGAATCTTGAGTCTATGTCTCTTGAGGAATTTGTTGGTACCCTCAAGGTTCATGAACAAGAGCTTTAACAAGATAAAGGTCTTAGAAGAGAAAATTCTCAAGCTCTCAGCAGTCAAAAGAACAAGAAAGAACCATCGTCCAAATAACAAGTACGGAAATGCTCCTCCAAAGCGCTTAAGTCAATGATGAATTTGAAGAAGCTCAGATGAAGATGAGCTTGCCTTCATCTCTCATAAAATCCGCAAGATGTGGAGAAACAAAAGTGGGTCTAAGTGGAGAAGCTCTTTAAGAAGGATGCCCTGAGACTAGAAGGAAAAAGAAAAAAGCTCCTTAATCTACTATGAGCAAAAAGCCTGGACGCTTCAAGTCGGAATGTCTAGATCTGGAGGAAGGTCAAGATAAGAAGAAATTATTTAAGACTAAAGAAAAAAAAGGGCTTATGAACTAGTGGGAAGACCTGCATGACACCTTGTCTGATGAAGACGATGAAGAAGCAAACATATGCCTGAAGGCAGACATAGCTTCAGTAATGATCCGCCTCGTCACTATGATATCACTACTCTAAACCACGTAAATTTCAATTTTTAAATGAAAACTTCGTTAATTTGCTTATGAAAAATGAGAGTAAATTTTTTGTGATATACATCTATCAAACAACGCACAATTACTTAAATGAACATATATATATATATATATATATATATATATATATATTAATTCAGTACACATCATTCACATAATGGAAAGTAAATTAGTTCATACATATAATTAAATCTATGATTTACATCCTCAATTCAAAAAGAATTATAGAACCAACTATGGAGGAGTTGATTAACAAAACACAACTCTTTCCCAAAATAATCCCAACGTCATCACATTAGCTTGACGGCTTCACAAAAGAATCTCACTTCACGTACTTTACTGTTCTCCATCTACTCTAACGAATGAGGTTCGCGATCATCACAGATACCAACCATATGGTATAAAAATTGCAAGGGTGAGTTTATTATAAAAGAAATCAACACAAAAATCAAATGACCATGATTAGTAAGAAAACATTAAAAAATACCATAATCATAAACAAACATCCATTAGTCCAACATACACTCAACAAGTAGTCATCAACCTCCCACAATTCCAATCAATCATGCTTAGTATGAAGCATGCACCTGACCTCAAATCTCAAATGCAATATGGTACCATTCATTGGGAAATTGCCTAAGTGTGTCCACGTGATACTCTCACTTAGGAAAACTAGGCAATTGTTTGAATTTTGGCAAGCGTACCAATTGTCGTTGCAGGTTTCACATTTATAAAGGAGTTCGTCTCCACAGGGACTTGAGTTTACTTACTTCAATCGGATAAAGGTTATCAGTTCAATAGTTATGTACAAATTTAATTGAATGTCATTGGTTTTGGTTTGATTAATTTAAGACAACTTAAAGTAAAAAAATAGTGAAAATAATGGAATCACAGGAATAACGAAAATACGGAAATAACGAAATTTAGTGCGTTAGAAATACGTAAATTACGGGAACGACATAAATTAATTCAAGAAAACATAGGATTGAATTTCATCGTTCATATCCTTAGTATCCTAATAAGATTAACATATATGAATCATTTTCCAACATTACTGATGCACACAATAAGTTATTCCTAGTCGATCCCTCGCACTTGGAACCTAAGAATATTTACTAAATATCGATCCCTCGCATATGTAGTAAATATCCCAACATTACAATTATATTCTCGTGCTTTTTGAAATCAAAATGTTATGCTCTATTCCTAGCATGTAAGGTAAAGAGTAAAATAATTTAGTTCAGATTCTAAGATTACTTTACAGTCTCACTTAAAATCAAATTTCATGACACTAGTGATCAAATAGAATCAAGCATTACGAGTAGAATGAAATTACCAATAATGAGTAGAAAAGACTCATACATATATAATATCAAAAGGGATACATAGGGGTATAAAGATTACATCCAATCCTTAAGAAAAACTAATCGATCATTGCACAGAGCACAAGACTAACAAGAGAAATAACGAAGGAAGTGATTCACGGTCACAATTCTGCAGTGCCTTGGCTCCACTTTTCCTTTTCTTCTTCTTCTTCACTCTTCCTCTGCGTTTCTCTCTAGTTTTGGTTCAGCTGGAATCTCTTTCTCCTTCAACATGCATGGCTATTTATAGAAAACAACCTAAGAGAGCAGACAAATTCGCCCAGGCGAGCTGTAGCTCACCTAGGCGAATTTGTTGCTTACTGGTGAAGGCATCCACTCACCCAGGCGAGTTGCTTGCTTAGGGCTGAAGTTACATCATTAGCCTAGGCGAGCTAGATGCTAGCCTAGGCGAATCTGGGGTCCGAAATATTTGTGAAAAGATCATTTTGTCCTTCCTTTTGGCTTTGTTTCTGAATCTAACAAACAACCATCAAAACCTACAAAATCATGGATGAATCTTTCATATTTAAACAAAAACATTAGTAAATGTACAATATATATAAACAACTAGATTTAAGGGTAGTTTATAAGAAAACTTTCACAATCAAAGGATAAGTACTAACAACTTAATCCTAAAAATAATTGAAATTTGGCACTTATCAACTCCCCCCAACCTAGAATCTTGCTTATCCTCAAGCAAAGTAAAGAAAAATTACAAATAATAATAGTTTAAGAAATAATATTCTTAAAAAATGTGAACATGCTTTGTGAAGAATCAATCCCCAAACTGATAAGAACAACATTTTTCAAAATGCAACAATGAGAAATGAAAGCACTAAGATGAAATTCATAGAACCAAAAATGAGATTAAGATGAATTCACATTTTGTTTCTAAAGAACATCAAAGGAAACATTGGATGCATTCAAATAGAGGAAAACCACTCAAAGGTGCATAATTCTCACACAGGAAAGTGTTTCATCTCAAATCCAATCATTGATATGTCCTAAATCAATTCTGCAAGTCATTTCCCATCAAATAAAGATAAATTGCATAATCATCATGGATCAATAGGTCTTTTAAGGTTGAGCCTGGTTTTGAAGGAAGTCTTGGTTTTTCTGGATATTCAAACATACCTAGAGAATAGGAGAGCAGACAAAAAACATCTAGCTAGTAACTCAAATGAATAATCACTTCCTATCCCTTTTTCATTTTAACCAAGTTATCACCTCTTTCTATTCAAATATTTACAACAACTCTGATAAAATGTACATGATTCAGACTTTTTATTTATCCATAAAGAACTTATTTTTCCTTTTTCTTTTCTCTTTTCTTTTCTTTTCTGTTATTTTTTTTTCTTTTTTGTTTTCCCTTAATACCCATATTAAAATAGAGTATTTACATCATATTAGCCACCGAATGATAGAAATCCCCATCAAAATACCTTTGCTCTCCTAACCTAAGGTAAGGTAGGAAACTTTTATCCTAGGTTAGTGTTCCAACAAAATATCAAGTGTTTGGCTCAAAGGGTTTGCATATGGTAAAATAATATACATTGGGATAGCTTTTTGGCCCATGGCTTAAAATGTAAAGAAAGAAAGAAAGCCTAAATCATATTCATGAATCATATGTTATGACAATTAGAAATTTATGCAAAATCGATTGTAGAACATATCAATGAGGGCACTTAATGTAAAATTTGTGGTTGCACACAATCACTAAAGCTTAAGGCATGTTTCCATATTCAAATCAAATTAGTGTTTTGAAAGTTTTTCTTTTATCAAGTCCAGCAAAAACATCTGAATTCATTTGGTTTTTTGGAAAGTCCTTCATTGTTTTCATTCTCAATGTTTTAAAATAAATCTTTTTGTTGTGTTTTCATCCAAAAATACGTTTCAAAAATATTGGTTGTTGATTCTTTCCAAAGCATGTTATGTTCAAGAAAAAATTTCTATTTAAATCCCAAAAAGAGTTATAATCTATAACTATACTAACAGAATATCAAAGCACGCATAAAATAGGCAAAATAAACAAGTGTAAGTTTGTTAAAAAAAATCCAAAACAGTAACTAAGGTAATAAACTACTGAAATTTAATACAAATTGATAAATAAACATAAAGACAAGTTCACAAAATTTTGAAGATCATGGCTGAGGAGCTCAGTCTCCTCCAATGTGTTGGATCAAGTGGCCTCAGAATAATTAAGAAGGGGGGTTGAATTAATTATTCCTAAACCTTTACTAATTAAAAAATTACTCTTCTAAGGCTTTTACTAAATTGTTAAGAGAATGAGGAGTAGAAAATAAACTTAACAAAAAGTAAAAGCGGAAATTAAATGCACAACGGAAAGTAAAAGAGTAGGGAAGAAGGAGACAAACACACAAGAGTTTTTATACTGATTCGACAACAACTCGTGTCTACATCCAGTCCCCAAGCGACATGCAGTCCTTCAGATTTCTTTCAACCTTGTAAAAATCCTTTTACAAGCAAAGATCCATAAGGGATGTACCCTTCCTTGTTCTCTTCGAAACCCCAGTGGATGTACCCTCCACTAGAACTGATCCACAAGAGATGTACCCTTTCTTGTTCTTAGTTAAACCCAAATAGATGTACCCTCTACTTGTACCACAAAGGATGTACCCTCCAATGTGTTAAGACAAAGATCTCGGGCTGTTAAACCTTTGATACTTTCTGAATGGGGATACAAAAGAATTCTCAGGCGGTTAGTCCTTTGAACACTTTTGTATTAGGGAAAGGGAAGAATAAAAAGAATTCTCAGATTGTGTCTTTTGAATTCTTTGACAAGGGAGAAGAGAGACACAAAAGAATTCAGGCAGTTAGTCCTTTGTTCTTTTGGAAAAGGGAGAAGAGAGACACAAAAAGAATTCAGGCGGTTAGTCCTTGGCGAATTCTTTTTTGCAAAGGGAGAAGAGAATGAAAAGATGAATAACACAAGTTTTCAAGGTTTGGAAAACCAGAAAACTTCAGAAAGCTTTTGGTACAAAGAAGAAGAAGAAGTTCAAAGAGATTCAAGGCTTGTAAGGGATTGTAAGATATTGATTGGAAAGTATTCAAGATTGAATGAACATGCAAAACAAAGCCTTGCTTTTATAGACTCTTCATGTCTGGTCAAGAAGACCATTTAGAAGAGTTATAACTTTTAGAAAAACTTAAAACCAATTTGAAAAAGTCAAAAACCTTTTGAAGAGTTACATCTTTTGATTTATTCAGAAACAATCACTGGTAATTGATTACCAAATCAGTGTAATCGATTACACAAAGCTTTTATGTGAAAGGATGTGACTCTTCACATTTGAATTTGAATTTCAACGTTCAAAGGCACTGGTAATCGATTACCAAAACATTGTAATCGATTACAGCTTTTTGAAATTAATTGGAACGTTGTAAATTCAATTTGAAAACTTTTTCAAAACAATTTTGCTACTGGTAATCGATTACAACAATCTAGTAATCGATTACCAGAGAGTAAAAACTCTTTGGTAAACATGTTTTGAGAAAAATCATGTGCTACTCAATTTTTGAGAAAAACTTTTCATACTTATCTTGATTAAGCCTTCTCTTGATTCTTGAATCTTGAGTCTTGAATCTTGATCTTGATTCTTGAGATCTTGAACCTTGAATCTTGATTCTTGACTCTAAACTTTCTTCTTGAGTCTTGAATTCTTCTTGATTCTTATCTTGAACTCTTGAATTGTTCTTGATTCACTTGAGTTGTTCTTTGATTGATCTTTGAGCTTTTTGTCATCACCTTTGTCATCATCTTTTGTTATCATCATTGTTATCATCAAAACACCTTTGAATCACCTTTGATTCATCATGAAGCTTTGCTTCTACAATCTCCCCCTTTTTGATGATGACAACTTCTGAAATCAAGAAACACATACACACTTTTTCCTAGTCGATCACTCACATAAATTCTCCCCTTTTGTTTTTGAATTTATGCTTCTCTTAAAATTAAGTTAATTACTCATGTGAGTTCTTGATTTAATCCCTATTTCTCTCCCCCTTTGGCATCAACAAAAAGCCAAAGTGCGTATCAAATTTGAAGTTTTCAAATATAAATAAACATCCATACAACATTCATAAAAAAAAACTATCAACCAAATCATGAAGTAAGAAGCAAGAACCATGAAAACCATGAAGCATGAAGCAACAATCATGAATAGATTAATTATAAATTCCACATAGTCAAATAACATACTTGTTCAACCATACCATGCAAATAAGGAAATAGTAAATTGTTCAAATACCATAATAATATAGCCAAAATACAAGGCTGAAAATCAAAGTACTAATAATATTAAAATAAAAATCTAAGATGATGGTGGCGGTGGTGGTGGAAGATCGAAGCTTGAACGAATGTAAGATACATCTTCTTCAACCTTTGTCATTCTTGACTCCATTTCATTGAAGCGCATATCCACTTGCAATTCCAAAGTGTCAAACCTTTCACCAACAAAGGTTTGAAGACCATCAAACTTTTCCAAAATCTTCGAAAGAAGAGATGAATCTTCTCCCTCATGTCCTTCTTCACCAACATTTCTAGCACCCTTCTTTATCCAAGAGCCATCATGCTCCTTAATATAACCAAAGGATGCTATGACTGAAGCGCCTATAAGAAATGATCTCTTGATTGGAACATAGGGTTCAGAATCAAGAGGGATGTTGAAGTGTTGAAGGAAAAAGGTAACAAGATGAGGATAAGGCAATGGGGCATTCAATCGCAATGCCTTATGCATGTGATATCTAACAAGGTGTGCCCAATCAATTTGTAAACCTTCATGAAAGGCGCACATGACAATGAGATCTTCTTCAAAAACCTGGGCAAGGTTTGAAGATCTAGGAAGCAAAATGCGAACAATAAGGTAAGGGAGGATGCGACTTTCAAAAGCCAATGAACCAGCAAGAAGCCTTCCGGTCATATCTGCTTGGCTGGTGCAAACCAACCGGCGGGCATCATGCACAGAAAAATCGAATTTCCAATCATCAATCAGTGCACCCTCAAAAGGTACACCTTCACTAGGCAATTTTGTTAAATCATAAAATAGGGATTGGTCAATGACTATCTTAATCCCATAAACCTCAGACATTAGGGTACCTTCATGGATTTCTAAATTAGAATAGAAAGCTTTGACTAGTTCAGAATAAACAGGTAATTTCAGAGACATGAATGGCATAAGATTGGAGTTTTCAAATGCTTGAAAGCATTCAAAATTCTCATTTGAGAAGAACTCCATATCTATGAATTTTGGGTCTATAATGGAATGAGAGGAAAAGAGGTTTGTGTACTGTATATGCTGTTCCTCTGATGAGAACAATGATCCAGAGGGAATGGAGGGAGGAATTGGGGTTTCCTATGACCCGGAATGTCGTTGACTCTGACTCGAAGTGCCTTTCCGCTTCTTCGATGGTTCCGCCATTTGAGGAGTTTTTTTGGGATTTCAATCGGTTCAAATGAAAAAGATTGAAAAAAGATGAAGTTTGGGCTTTGTGGGGAGTAATTTGGTCAAGAATTGAGTGAGATATGGCTGGAAGAAAATTTGGGGGCGAGGGTTTTCGAGAGAGAGAAGAGTTGCAGGTTTCGGAATTTGAAATCTGAATATATAGGTGCAGGGACGCATTGTAATCGATTACACAAAAATGGTAATCGATTACCAGAGAGCAACATTGACAGAAATAACTGCTTGTAATCGATTACACTATTATGGTAATCGATTACCAGTGGTTATTTTAACCAGAAAACAAAAACAAAAGGCTTTCTAGGAGAGAAGAAGTTTTGAGTTACTATCAAAATATTTTATTATTTTTTATGAAAAATATATTTGAAAATACTTTATGAATAATTTTGAATCATGTAATTCACATATCATATCATGCAAAAACATTAAAACATGGAGATAATCAATTTTATCAAAAACAATCAAAACATAAGTATGAAGAATATTGATTTTACTTAAATATATGAATGAATATTTTATGCAAATAAGATGAAATCAATCAAGCAAATATACTCATGATTTCAAACAATCAAAAGAAAAACAAATAAAGAATTGTTAGTCATCATAATCAAATTGTTTGAATAAAAATTTCAACTTTAAGAGAAATTTTAATAAGATAATGGTTTTGATATTACCTTTTTCAGGATTGAAGTGTCTCGACCTTCAAAGATGAGGATCATGCTTTTTCTCCTTGTTTTTGATCCTTGAGAGATGTTCTCGTCACTTTCATAATCTTTGGTTAGAAGATTAATCTCCTTTTCTGAACCATCGGATGAATCATTGTCATCCCATGCAATGTATGCTTTCTTAGTTCTTCTTTTGTCAAATCTTTTCTTTTCACTTTTCTCCGACCATTCTTCATTTCACGGACAGTTGGCCTTGATGTGACCAATTTGGTTGCATTTGTAACACCTAAAGACTTGAGAATCATCTTGTGATTTTCTTCCATTATTGAAATTCTAACGCCTGTCAATTCTTCTTTTCTTGATGTATTTCTGAAATTTCTTAACAAAGAAGGAAAAATCTTCTTCATCATCTGAATCTTCTTCTTCGTTTTCTTCTTGTATTGAAGATGATGCTTTAAGGGCTATGCTTCTCTTCTTTTTGTCATTTTCTTCATTCTAATTGAGGCATTGAAGTTCCATCTCGTGTTCTTGCAATTTACCAAATAAAGTGGCAAGAGACATGGAAGAAAGGTCTTTACTTTCAGAAATAGCAGTTACCTTGGGCTGCCATTCCCTACTTAAACATCTTAAGACTTTATTAATTAAATCTTCATTAGGAAAGACTTTTTCTAATGATGTAAGATGGTTTACTATATGTGTAAACCTTTTTTGCAAACTATGGATATTTTCATTTGGATTCATCCTAAATAATTCATATTCATGGGTAAGGGTATTTATTCTAGACCCTTTTACATCTGTGGTTCCTTCATGGGTTAATTAGAAAGTATTCCACATATCCTTGGCATTAGTACAATCTGACACTCTGAAGTACTCGTCTATTCCTAGGGCTGAAGTGATGATGTTTTTGGCTTTGAGATCGTACTGGATTTTTCTCCTATCTTCTTCTGTCCACTTATCTCTAGGTTTTTGGGTTGTAGTGCTTGTGCTTACATCTACTATAGTGGGTATGTGTGGTCCTAATTCTATTGCTTCCCAAATATTTAGATATATGGCTTCAATGAATATCTGCATGCGGGTTTTCCAATAATGGTAACCCTCACCATTGAAAATGGGTGGTCTGTGAATGGAATTTCCTTCAGGAAACAGGGAATTTGAGGAGGCCATATATCTTGAAGTGGTTAGACTTTCTACAAGATACCTGCTCTATTACCACTTGTTGGATCAAGTGGCCTCAGAATAATTAAGAAGGGGGGTTGAATTAATTATTCCTAAACCTTTACTAATTAAAAAATTACTCTTCTAAGGCTTTTACTAAATTGTTAAGAGAATGAGGAGTAGAAAAGAAACTTAAAAAAAAGTAAAAGCGGAAATTAAATGCACAACGGAAAGTAAAAGAGTAGGGAAGAAGGAGACAAACACACAAGAGTTTTTATACTGATTCGACAACAACTCGTGTCTACATCCAGTCCCCAAGCGACCTGCAGTCCTTGAGATTTCTTTCAACATTGTAAAAATCCTTTTACAAGCAAAGATCCATAAGGGATGTACCCTTCCTTGTTCTCTTCGAAACCCCAGTGGATGTACCCTCCACTAGAATTGATCCACAAGAGATGTACCCTTTCTTGTTCTTAGTTAAACCCAAATAGATGTACCCTCTACTTGTACCACAAAGGATGTACCCTCCAATGTGTTAAGACAAAGATCTCGGGCTGTTAAACCTTTGATACTTTCTGAATGGGGATACAAAAGAATTCTCAGGCGGTTATTTTGTATTAGGGAAAGGGAAGAATCAAAAGAATTCTCAGATTGTGTCATTTTGAATTCTTTGACAAGGGAGAAGGGAGACACAAAAGAATTCAGGCGGTTAGTTCTTTGTTCTTTTGGAAAAGGGAGAAGAGAGACACAAAAAGAATTCAGGCGGTTAGTCCTTGGCGAATTCTTTTTGGCAAAGGGTGAAGAGAATGAAAAGATGAATAGCACAACGTTTCAAGGTTTGGAAAACCAGAAAACTTCAGAAAGCTTTTGGTACAAAGAAGAAGAAGAAGAAGTTCAAAGAGATTCAAGGCTTGTAAAGGATTGTAAGAGATTGATTGGAAAGTATTCAAGATTGAATGAATGAATGAAAATACAAAACAAAGCCTTGCTTTTATAGACTCTTCATGTCTGGTCAAGATGAGCATTTAGAAGAGTTATAACTTTTAGAAAAACTTAAAACCAATTTGAAAAAGTCAAAAACCTTTTGAAGAGTTACATCTTTTGATTTATTCATAAACAATCACTGGTAATCAATTATTAAATCAGTGTAATCGATTACACAAAGCTTTTATGTGAAAGGATGTGACTCTTCACATTTGAATTTGAATTTCAACGTTCAAAGGCACTGGTAATCGATTACCAAAACATTGTAATCGATTACAACTTTTTGAAATTAATTGGAACGTTGTAAATTCAATTTGAAAACTTTTTCAAAACAATTTTGCTACTGGTAATCGATTACAACAATCTGGTAAT
Source organism: Glycine max (assembly GCF_000004515.6). Classification (NCBI taxonomy): domain Eukaryota; kingdom Viridiplantae; phylum Streptophyta; class Magnoliopsida; order Fabales; family Fabaceae; genus Glycine; species Glycine max. The sequence continues at coordinate 8,453,041 of NC_038241.2, forward strand.
CGATTACCAGAGAGTAAAAACTCTTTGGTAAACATGTTTTGAGAAAAATCATGTGCTACTCAATTTTTGAGAAAAACTTTTCATACTTATCTTGATTAAGCCTTCTCTTGATTCTTGAATCTTGAGTCTTGAATCTTGATCTTGATTCTTGAGATCTTGAACCTTGAATCTTGATTCTTGACTCTAAACTTTCTTCTTGAGTCTTGAATTCTTCTTGATTCTTATCTTGAACTCTTGGAATTGTTCTTGATTCACTTGAGTTGTTCTTTGATTGATCTTTGAGCTTTTTGTCATCACCTTTGTCCTCATCTTTTGTTATCATCATTGTTATCATCTAAATACCTTTGAATCACCTTTGATTCATCATGAAGCTTTGCTTCTACACAATGAAATAATCAACTAAATCTGCCATGTCTTCATCTTCCTCAGCTCTTCCTCCATCTCCTTGGGCAGCTCCTTGAGCATCTGTAGGTCTTGGCTCCTCATGAAAAATAGGCCTATCTCCAGGCCATGTAACAATGTCTCTAAACTACTTGGGAGTAGGCCAAGGGTAAGGGCTAGGGTCCTGGTGATGCTGGTGCAGTGTGTAGTGGTAGAAGTTGTCATTCAACTGCATCTGGCCCCTATGATTTGCTTCCTACTGGTCAGCCAAATGATGCATGTACGTGTGCATCTGGAGCTTCATCCTTTGTAAGTGGGATGAGATGAACTCCAAGGATGATGGCTAATGTGGAGGTGGTGGTGTTGCATCTGCTGCTGGCTGAGGTTGCTGATCTTGCTCTAGTTATTGTACCTGCCTTGGTAGGAAATATTTTTCAATAAATGATCTATTAATTGGAGGCTAGATGTGATTTTTTGGTGTGACCAGTACTCCACAGAACTGGCAGAGACCTGTAATTAAAGCAGGAAAACCCAATGCCTTGTTAGACTTTTCTGGGTCCACTAGGTGCTTAGGAGGTTCAGTACCAACAAACTGATGGATAACATCTGAAATGAGTTAGGCCACATGAACATTGATTTTCTCCATAATGTTGTAGACTACCTAACATTTAGGTAGGGTAAGATTAGAGTTGTGGTCACTCGAAAGGATATTACTGAGGAGGAAAGTCATATAGATTTGAGTTAGAGTCGTCATGTTAGTGCGCATTATTTGCAATCACTTCCCTGCCATGCTCCATACAAAATCATGTTCTGGGAAGCAAAGTAGCTAACCTATAGCCTCTTCATCAAAACCTGTAGTCTGACCTCTTCTTGCAGTGTATTCATATTGTTGCCCCTCCTCTAAGATCAATGGATTCCCTAAAAATTTGTTTATGGTATTTGTGTCATAAGGAATCCATTGGCCCTGCACTTTGGAGCATTTGTCCATAACGCCTTCCTTAGTAGGCCAAGCATTTGCATAAAATTCCAGGACAACTTCAGGGTCATATTTAGGCATGGGCTCTGCAAGCTGTGTACAATGTCTCGTAGCAATCTCTGTTTGGAATTCAAGATACAGCTAATTGGACCCTTCTTTCCTTGAGGAAAGAAAAATCTTTGATCGCTTCAAAGCGGCATTGATATTCCTCACTACGAAAGCAATGTCCATCAAATTCAAATTCTACAGGTGGAGTTGTGCTAAATCCTTCTCCTGTAGTGGTCTTCCTAGCTCTCTTAGAGGTAAGTTTCTTTGGAGCCATCTGTAACAAAGACAAGTCCAACTAGAATTTTAGCAAAAATTATTTTTCAAGGAATACCTAGCCATTTTGAATTTGGTCAATTTTTAGCAACCAAGAAGTCAATGTGTGTGAAAGTTTAATCAAAACAGCATTTTAAACAGCAATTCAATCCACCCAAACGCAACAATTTAAGTCCAAAATAAAATGTTGGCCATAAGTTTAATTGCCCATTAATAACTCATGTAATTGCATTTTAAGGAAATGTTGTAATTTCAAGCTCAATTCACAACCCTATTTAAGTTATCAATTTGAGTTTATCTAACACCTAAACTAATGACTAAACATGTTTAAGCATTCAGATTTTTAAAAGAAAACATAGTATAGCCATTGTGACATTTTATTGAACACTTGGTGTGCACATGTTTAGGCATGTATAAACGAAGGATTGAGAATAATTAGAAAAATTAAAACAAGTAGAAAAGCAAGAGAGGGCCTAGCATCATTCAGAACAACACATCTTTTGAACAAATGATCATCCATTCATACAAAAATTTAAATTGCATTTCATTGAAAGGAAAACACAAATCATCAAATAACTCATAAACAAGATGCGAAAATTAGATAGAACATGGTTCTTACTTGAATGAGATGAAGTGAAATGCAAAAATTGGAGAAAATGAGGGCACTTGTATGAATTTCTGGGTGAAGAAGGTGTAGCCTTCGTGTTTTAAGAGGAAGAAGGCTTTTGGAGCTAGCCTTCATGTTTTAAGAGGAAGAAGGCTTTTGGAGCTTGATTTCACCCCCCCCCCCCCTTTTATTTTTTTTGCAGACGTTCACACACCTAGGCGAGTTAATGGTCTATTTTTTTTAAGTAGAAAAATTTAAAATGGACAATTAATCCCTTATAAATAAAATGATAATCCTAAAATATTTTAAAAATAGTTCAAACAAACAAATATTTAAACAACACAAGTATGAAATCAGAAGAAAAGAAATTTTAAAAGTAGAGTTAAGAAATACTAGGTTGCTTCCTAAGAGCGTTTCTTTAACGTCTTTATAGTTGGACGTCTTTGTTGTGGTTCAAGCCTCTTGCAGTTGGACAATAGTGGTTAGCCTCTCGAAATCTCCACCTAAGTAGTGTTTGATTCTGCTGCCATTCACGGTCCATGTCCTTTTGGTGGTTGGGTCTTCCAATATCACTGCTCCTTGTGGCATAACTTCTTTGATGATGAATGGTCATGACCACTTGGATTTCAGCTTACCTAGAAACAATCTTAATCTAGAATTAAATAACAATACCTGTTGACCAGGCTGAAAATTCCTTTTTGACAGCTTTTTGCCATGATAGATTTTTACTCTTTGCTTATAAAGCTTGGAATTCTCATAAGCTTGAACCCTCAATTCCTCCAATTCATGGAGTTGGAGCTTCTTGTGTTCACCAGCTGTATTTGAGTCAAAGTTCAAAAATTTTAATGCCCAATAAGCTGTATGTTCCAACTCAATAGGTAGGTGACAAGATTTTCCATAGACCAACTGGAAAGGAGTAAGTCTTGTAGGGGCTTTGTATGTTGTTCTGTATACCCATAAAGCTTCATCTAGATTTTGGGACCAATCCTTCCTTGATTGAGCAACTGTTTTTTCTAAAATTTTCTTAACTTTTCTGTTAGAAACTTCAGCTTGCCCATTGGTATGAGAGTGGTAAGGTAAGGCTACCTTGTGTTCGACACTGTAGTGTTGGAGGACTTTTGTGAGTTGGGCATTACAAAAATGAGATCCTTTGTCACTTATTAGTACCTTGGGTATGCCAAACCGTGAGAAAATATTACTTTTTAGGAAGCAAATAACGGTTTTTGCATCTATCTGTTGTACCGCTACTGCTTCCACCCATTATGTTACATAGTCTACAACCAATAAAATATATTCATATGAGTAAGATGAAGGAAATAGACCTATGAAATCTATCACCCAGTAGTCAAAAGCTTCGACTTCCAAAATACTTTGCAATGACATTTCATTCCTTCTGGAGAGTTCACCTGTTCTTTGACATTTGTCACGCCTTTGGATGTATTCATGAGCATCTTTGCACAAGGTAGGTCAATAAAAACCAGATTGGAGAACCTTGACAACAGTCCTCTCTCCATTATAATGGCCTCCATAAGGTGAACTATGGCAATGCCATAGTATGCTTTGTAGGAAATTGTCTGCTCCAATTTTAAATAGATAAGGATCATCCCACACAAAATATTTAGCATCCCTGAAAAACTTCTTCTTTTGATGCCAGGTTAGATCATCAGGGAGTGCACCAACTACTTTAAAATTAGCTATATCAGCAAACCATGGCCTTATTGAAATGTTAATAGCTTCTCGTTAGGAAACTCTTCTTGAATCTCAGGTCCTTGTGTGGTCACCTCATCAATAGTCAGCCGAGACAGATGATCAGCTACATGATTTTCACTTCCCTTTTTATCCTTGATTTCTAAATCAAATTCCCGCAACAATAGAATCCAATGGATAAGTCGGGGTTTAGAATCAGCTTTAACCAACATATATCTTATAGCAACATGATCAGTAAAAACCACAATTTTAGATCTTATCAAATAAGATCTAAATTTTTCCAAAGCATATACTATTGCAAGCAATTCTTTCTCAATTGTGGCATAACTAATTTGAGTTTCGTTTAAAACCTTGCTTTCATAGTGTATGACATGAAAAATTTTATTTTTCCTTTGACCCATAACTGCTCCTACTACATAATCACTTGCATCACACATTATTTGAAAATCTAGTGTCCAATTTGGAGCAATGATAATGGGTGCATAGATCAGTTTCTGTTTCAAAGTATCAAAAGCTTCAAAACATAATTTATCAAAATGAAATGAAACTTCTTTATTCAAAAGATTGCTCAAAGGTTTGGCAATTTTAGAAAAATCTTTGATGAAATGCCCGTAGAATCTAGCATCTCCTAAAAAAAAATTTGATGCCTATGACATTTGCTGGTGGTGGAAATTTTTCAATGACTTCCAACTTAGCTTTGTCAACCTCAATGCCATGCACCAAGATTTTATAACCCAACACAATGCCTTCAGTCACCATAAAGTGGCATTTCTCCCAATTGAGTACAAAGTTTGTTTCAACACACTGCTTCAGTACAGTGTCAAGATTAGACAAAAATATATCAAAAGAAGAGCCAAAAACAAAGAAGTCATCCATAAATACTTCATACTTTTTTCAATGAGATAAGAGAAAATAGAAAGCATGCACCGTTGGAATGTTGCAAGAGCATTATACAGACCAAAGGGCATCTTTGTGTAAGCAAAAACACCTAAGGGGCAAGTAAAGGCTGCCTTTTCTTGATCTTTAGGATTAATAGTGATTTGATTATATCCTGAATACCCATCAAGAAAACAATAATATTTTTTCCCTGCTAGTCTCTCCAACATATGATCGATAAATGGTAATGGAAAATGATCTTTTCTGGTGGCTTTATTGAGCTTTTTGTAATCAATACATATTCTCCAACCCATAACAGTACAAGTTGGTATTAGCTCATTTTGGGAATTACTTGTATTGGACTTACCCATTGGCTATCAAAAATAGGATATATCATTCCAACCTCTAATAGCTTGACTACCTCCTTTCTTACCACTTCTTTCATGGTTGGATTGAGATGTCTTTGTGGCTGAGCTACAAGTTTATAATCCTCTTCCATTAAAATTCTATGCATACAATAAGAAGGACTAATACTTGTGAGGTCTGATAAGGTCCAACCAATTGCTCCTATGTAGTCTTGCAAAATTTTCACTAGTCTTTTTTCTTCTTCTTTAGAGACATTTGAATTGATGATGATTGGTTTCTGTGAATCGCCTGCAAGAAAAACACATTTTAAGTGTAGAGGTAAAGGTTTCATCTCTATTGTTGCTTCCTTTGGCTTCTTTTCTTTTATTTTTTGAAAGAAAGATTGGTGGTAAGGAATTTCTCTGAAGGCATTTAGCTGTTGGAGACATTCTGAATTATTCTTTGCTTCAACTTCACTCTTCTCCTCAAACACTTCAGTCAATGTTTTCTCTAACCTATCTTTTCTTTGAGTATACTTTCTAGAGTCAGAAATTACCTCATCCAAGACATCCATTCGAAAACACTCCACTTTATCTTTTGAGTGCTTCATGGCTTTGAAGACATTAAATTGCACTTCATCATCTTGGACTCTGACAGTGAGTTTTCCATCATCAACATCAATCATTACTATGGCAGTCTTCATGAAAGGCCTGCCAAGAATTAATGGAACTTCATTGTCTTCTTCCATGTCCATCACCACGAAGTCGACTGGAAAGAGAAATTTGTCGACTTTCACCAACACATCTTCAATAATACCATAAGGATGCTTGATAGTTCTGTCAGCTAGTTGCAAAGCCATCCTTGTGGGTCTAATTTCAACTTATCTAATGTGTTTGATCATATATAAGGGCATGAGGTTAATGCTTGCACCTAAATCAAGAAGTGTTATGCCCATCGATATTCTCCCAATAGTTACAGGAATTGTGAAACTATTGGGATCTCGTGATTTTTCTGGAATGAATTTTTGGATGATTGCACTGCATCCTGCTTCCAACTCTACTGTTTCATCATTCGTGATTCTTCTTTTCTTTGTAAGAAATTCTTTCATGAATTTGGCATTTGCTCTAGTGCTTCTGAAAAGGGAATGTTAATTTGTAGTTTCTTAAAAATATCTAAAAAATGTGAGTACTGCTTTTCCTTATCCTTTTTTGATGGAGCATGTGGATAAGGAAGATGTTGAATTGGCGGATGATATAGTACAACTTTGCCTTTGCTAGATGTTGTTTTCTTCAATTTCTACTTCTCCACCTCACTCATTTCTTTCTCCTCCTCTTTAGCTAATACTTCATTTTTTTGCTCTATTTCGACTACTTCTTTTTCATCATTGATTTTTACAACTCCTCCATTTGTCTTTTTCTCACTAAACTCACTTTCGTCTTCAAAACAACCATTTTCCCCCTCCTAGTTGTAACTGCCTTACATTGTTCTCTTGGGTTGACCTCTGTGGTTGCTGAGAAGGATCTACTTCCATGCTCAGACATTTGTTTCGCCAATTGTTCCACCTGAACCTCTAGATTTTTAATAGAAGCATGAGTGTTCTTTTGGTTTGAGATGGATACCTACATAAACTAGGTTAAGGTATCTTCCATCTTGGACATTCTATCTGGTTGAGCTTGTTGTTGTTGTGTACCCTTAATTGAAGAACCTCCATACGTGTTGTTAGAAGGACCTGCAAAAGAAGTGTTATTTGGACCAGAATATGTATTATTATGTGGTCTCCTGCCATAAGGTTGATTTGAACCTAAGCCACCCCTATAGCCTTGGTATCTTCCTTGAAAGTTTTGTTGAGGTCTAGCCTGGTTCTGCAGATAATGGGCCTCCTCTTCTTGTTGTCCATCACCAGGTGTTGAACAGTGGCCATTCTAATGGTTACCACCACAAAAATCACATCTCAAAATTTGTCGAACTTGGTGAGCTTGATATGTTTTCTGTGGTCCACCTTGGTGATATTGCTGAGGAAGTTGGCTTATCTGCTTTGTTAAGGCCTCAAATTGTTGTGTTAAGAGTTTTTTTGTGCTAGAATTGCACTTTGAGTGTCCAACTCCATTATACCTTTTCTTTGAGTCAGAGCTCTATCATGAACACTTTGATAATCACTGGCTACTATGGAGTCAATGATTACAACGACTTCCTCTAGACTCTTGGACATCATAGTCCCTCCAGTTGAGGCATCAAGGATCATCTTGGTTTAAGGTTTCAAACCACTATATAGGATATGCAATTGTGTAGCATCATCAAAGTTATGGTTTGGGTACCTCCACCACAAAGCTTTGAATCTCTCCCATGTCTCATAGAGAGGATCATCAGATCCTTGGGAAAATGTCGCGATGGCAGATTTTGCGCTTATAAATCTTGATGGAGGAAAGAACCTCGCTATGAATTTCTCCTCCACCTCTTCCCAAGTGTTGAGGCTTTTATTTGGATGTGATTAGAGCCATGTTTTTGCCTTACCTGCTAATGAAAATGGAAAAGCTCTGATGCAATCCTACCCCGCAAGGGCATTGGATAGCAAACTCCAAGTAGATTGGGCCAGAGATGCAAGAGAATGCCCTAGGGTTCTTATGAGCCTTAGGGTAGATTTCGGGCCCATGGGCTAAGTACGGGCCCACTTATCTTTGTACATATTAGATTAAGGTTTCATTATTTTTGGGCCTTGTATTTAGGGCTCCATAATGTAGGTAGGGTACCCTAGAAATATAGGATTTTTCAGCCCTTGTATTTTAGGGCACCTAGACTAGTTTTTGTATTAGGGGTAGTTTTGTAATTTCACATGCACTAAGTGAATATTTGATGTGTGTAGTTGGAAATAAATTTAATTGAATTGGTTGAAGCCCAATCGAATTAAATTTTATAGGGGGAGGTGAGCATTTGCTTACTACACCCCATTGCCACATCATATAGTCACACTTTGTGCATGTCCTTCATGCTTTACATGCCTCATGACACCTAAGCACACTTAGTGGAGAATCTTGGAATTGATCTTGGATTAGTGGGCTGAACCATAACTAAAATTCACTAATCATAATTAGTGAAATTTTGGCTCCAAAGTTTGGCTCCATAAATTCAATTTCAAATTCAAGTGAAATTTGAATTGAAATTCAAATTTCCCTCCAATTTTATGTGACACTTAGGCTATAAATAGAGGTCATCTGTGTGCAGTTTTTTCAACTTTGATCATTTGAATATTAAACTTCAGATTTAAAAGCTCATTTAGAGCACAAAATTTCGTGCTCTTCTCTTCCTCTCCCTTCATTCATCTCCTTCTTCCTCCAAGCTCTTATCCATGGCCTCCTATGATGGTGAGCTTCTTCTAGACTCATCTTCTCCTTGAAGTGGCATCTCCTCTCTCTCTTCCTTCTCCCTTTCGTTGCCATTCATCTTCCAAGAAGCAAAGGAATCCATTGATGAAGAAGATCCTAGGCCTACAAGCTCCAATGGAGCTTACATCAAGCTCTAAGGTAGACAGCTTCAACATCTTCATCAGAAGCTCCCATTCCAAGAAGGTAGACAAATGTGTGTATGGATCCTCATGATCCATTCCAACAAAGGGATGTGAGCCAATTAGACTAAGCAGTGCTGGCTTCAATTCCACGACCTTATTGTTGAAAGGAGGAATAACTATGTTGTCGTAATTTTTTGGGCCTTGTTGATAAGCATAGTCACCTAGTGGCCTTAAGAGTACTTGTTGTAGCCAGAAGTGACATAGAAAATACTATGTTTTAATCAAAGATTTGATTAGTGGAACCCTTCAAGGTATGATGGAGAACTGAACGTAGCCCAAAAGTTGGGGTGAACCAGTACAAAACATTTGTGTTTTGATAACAGCTAAATATGAGTTATTTTTTTATAAAAATATATTGAAAATATCTTTGAAAATATTTATTTAGCAGTTATTTTTGGATTGAAAGATAAGAATTGATATTTTTCTTATTTATGGCTTGCAGATATGAAAAGGAGGAATTAAAATCAATACAAATCCAAAAGTTATAAAAAATATAAATAAGGAAAATCTTTTGGCATCAGGTGGATTTGATTTTGATAACTGCCAAATATGGGATATGAAAAGGATGGATTAAAAGCAAAACAAATACAAAAGATATCAAAAATAAATAAGGAAGATTTTTTGGCATCAGGCCCAAGTCCACTCCAGCAGCTATAAAAAGGGAGTCAAGCCAAGGAGAAAACACACCAAGTCTCAGAGCACTCTCACTACTACCCAAAGCCTGAGAACTCCTCATTTCCTCTCTTTTTTTTATCATTTTTTCCAATTCTTTCTTCCATCCCTCCCATTGTAAAGCCCTCATGGCCATGAGTGGCTAATCCCTTAGTTAGGACCTGGCAGGGCTAAAAAGTCAAACGATGTATGGTGCACTTCAAATTTATCAATGCAAAAGGAGTCCCTTCTAGGTTTCTTTTTTATTCTATTATATTTTTTGTTTCTATCTTGCATATTTCATCTTATTATTCTATTAGGGGTTAGGTGCTAAAGAGAGGGTAACCTTTAATTAAGATATAAGGAAAGTATGCATGTACAGATTTTAGGGGTTAGATGTTCGAGAGAGGGTAACCTTTAATAGAACAAGAAGAAAGGATATCTTAATAAAATCATTGAAGAACAAAAAAAAGATTGCATTATGCCCATGCGTCAAAGCAAGCATCTAGAATTAAACCTTCCTGTATTTTATTTATTGAATCTTTTCAAAGACATTTGGGAGATAGGTAAGTAAAATAGGCTTGTTATCGTGAGACATTAGGGGCAAGTATTTTAACAAATGCGGGTAGAATAAAATCAATTGCATTGGTAAATAAAATCATTAATTCATACATCCTAGGCGATAAAGGCATGCTAGGTCCTGACATTCACATCCATTTGAATTTTACTTTGTATCACACTGCTTTCTCTTTTATTGTTTATTTACAATTCCGAATTCTTGTTTTCCAACCCTTAAATCTTTATAAATTCATTACACTTATAAATTGAAAAAGTATTTAAAATAAGTACAACAAAAAATCCCTATGGAAATCGACACTCGAACTTCCGAGATTTTACTACTTAGACAAATTGGTACACTTGCCAATCGGTTAACAAGTTTTTGGCATATCATGACTAAAATTCTTATGCTCTCTTAAACCCTAAAATAAGGTAGGAGATAATTAAAATAGGCTTAGGGGTTTTTAAAAAAAACATGATTATCATTTTTGGCTTAAATATGGTGCAAGGGATAAATTATCATCAAAGGTTGGCTTTTTGGCTAAGTGGCTAAAAATATGAAGAAACATGGCCTTGATCATTTTCACCTCATGTAATTAATCTAACAGTCTAAGAATGATGCAAAATCAACAAATTAAAAAAAAACGTTCTCTCACAAGTAGGTTTCACACAACTCATCGGGACAAGACAAAGTTGTTGGCTTACCGTACCATGATTTCTTTCCGACAAACTAACTTTTTCCTCTCTTTGTTGTGATTCATACTCCGTTACTTGAACTGGCGTTTGCCTTCATGGAACCAGCATTTTCTCAAAAATTGGTATGTAGCATTTCAAGTGTTGAATCCTTTCAGAAAAAGCTTAAAAAGTGACTTCACAAGTTATCATGCACTTATTCAATAATCCAAATTGACTGAATTTAAACTACTGAAATTAAATTGCTGAAATTAAAGAAAAAGAAAGATAGAAAAAGAAAAACTAAAGACAAGAAACATAAAGAAACGAAATAAAGAAAAAAATAAAAATCCTGGTAAAAAGATTTGGGTCTCAATCTTGTGTGGGCCCTGGATCCCAATAAGCTGCTAGATCTGCAATATGGTTTCATCCTTAGTCCCGACTTCAGTGGTATCTCCGAACTCAGAGGGCTCACCCCCCCCCCCCCCCATCATTAGAGGGTTGGACTCCTGGCCAAGCAACCTACTGGATGAAGGCCTCTAGTACTTCCAAAGTGGACTGAGAGTCCATGAAGATCCTGAAAAAAAATCTTGTTTCTTATTTGTTTCTTTTTTTATATAGAAAATCTCCTTTTGTACAGATGTGTTGGGTTGCCTCCCAGTGAGCGCTTAATTTATCATCTTTAGCTAGACATTGTGCTTGCTTCAAGGGTCATTTAAATAGACAACGCTTGTGAGCCTTTCTAATTGTCCTCCATTATAGATCTTCAAACGCTATCCATTAATTATCCATTTTTTTTATCAAGATTTCTTCCTATAGGATCCTCCAACTCAATTGCACCATGGGGTCTCACTTCTTTAATGACAAACGGTCCTGACCACTTTGATTTTAGCTTACCTGGGAACAATCTAAGTATGGAGTTAAAGAGTAATACCTGTTGGCCCGACTGGAAGTTTTTTTTTCTACAATTTCCTGTTATGATACGCCTCCATTTTCTGCTTGTAGATTCTAGAGGACTCATAGGCATTCAGTCTCATTTCCTCTAACTCTAGCAATTGTAATTTTCTCCTTTCTCCACATGCGATTTCATCAAGTTGAGCAATTTAAGAACCCAGTACGCTTTGTGCTCCAACTCCACTGGCAAGTGACATGTTTTCCCATATACTAGCTGAAATGGAGACAATCGGATAGGGGTCTTGAATGTGGTCCTGCAAGCCCACAGAGCGTCGTCTAGCTTCAAAGCCCAATCCTTTCTTGATGATGCAACAGTCTTCTCAAGGATTCGCTTTAGTTCTCTGTTTGAAATTTCTGCTTGGCCATTTTTATGTGGATGATAAGGTGTAGCCACCTTATGTATGACATTATAGTGTTCCAGGACTTTTTTCAACTGATTGTTGCAGAAGTGTTTTCCCCCATCGCTGATTAGGGCCCGTGGGACTCCAAAACGGGATAAAATATTTTTCTTTAGAAACTTTATTACTACCCTGGCATCATCTTTTGGAGTGGCTATGGCTTCTACCCACTTTGACACGTAGTCTACAACTACCAAGATATAAATGTTCCTGTATGAAGAAGGAAGGGGTCCCATGAAATTAATGCCCCAACAGTCAAAAATTTCTACCTCCATGATATTCTGCAGCGACATCTCGTTTCTTCTAGAAATCCCCCTTGTTCTCTGACATTTATCACAACAACGCATAAAATTGTGAGTATCTTTAAAAATAGAGGGCCAGAAGAAACCTGATTGTAGCACTTTTGCCATTGTCCTGTCTCCGTTGTGGTGACCTCCATAGGGTGAACTGTGGCAGTGCCAAAGAATGCTTTGTGCTTCCTCCATTGTAACACACATTCTTAGCAGATTATCAGCTCTTGTTTTAAACAGATGGGGGTCATCCCATACATAGAAGCGGGAATCCTGCAAGAATTTCTTCCGCTGACTCCAATTAAATTCTTCTGGGATGATCCATGTGGCTTTGTAATTATCCATATCAGCAAACCAAGGTCTTGTGGCAACCTGCAAAAGAAACTCATTAGGAAATTCTCCTTTTACCTTCGGTTCTTCCTTGGTTATGTCTTCATTCTTTAACCGGGAAAGGTGATTAGCTACCACGTTCTCGGATCCCTTCTTGTCTTTGATGACAATGTCAAATTCTTGTAGAAGTAGGACCCATCTAATCAACCTTGGTTTGGAATCTGCTTTGGTGAGAAGATGTTTAATAGTAGCATGATCAGTAAAAATTATTACCTTTAACCCTACCAGATAAGACCTGAATTTCTCCAAGGCGAAGACAATGGCTAGCATCTCCTTCTCTGTTGTGGCATAATTAACTTGTGCTTCATTGAGGACTTTGCTAGCATAATAAATGGCATGAAATACCTTGTCTTCCCTTTGTCCTAGAAATGCACCCACTGTGTAGTCACTGGCATCACACATCAATTCAAATTCTTTGTTCCAGTTTGGTGCAATCATTACTGGTGCCGTCGCGAGCTTGGTCTTTAGGGTCTGGAATGTTGCTGCACAATCATCATCAAAATTAAAAAACATATATTTATTTAACAAATTGCTTAATGGTATTGCAATCTTCGAGAAGTCCTTGATGAACCTCCTGTAAAAATCTGCATGCCCTAGAAAGCTTTTAATTCCTTTTACATTTGTTGGTGGTGGCAACTTTTCAATTACTTCTATTTTTTCCCTATCTACCTCAATCCCTCGGGTTGAAATCTTGTGGCCCAGAACTATACCTTCTCGAATCATGAAGTGACACTTTTCCTAATTCAGCACCAAGTTAGTTTCTACACACCTTTGTAGTACCATCTTCAAGTTCTTCAAGCAGCTTTCAAATGAGGGCCTAAACACTGAAAAGTTGTCCATGAATACCTCAATACATTTCTCCACCATGTCTGAAAAATGGCCAGCATGCACCTTTGGAATGTGGCTGATTCATTACATAACCCAAATGACATCTGTCTATAGGCAAACCAAAAGGGCATGTGAAGGCCGTCTTCTCTTGGTCTTTGGGGTCCACAGCAATCTGGTTATAACCTGAATATCCATCCAAAAAGCAATATATGCCTGACCTACAAGCCTCTCCAACATCTGATCCATGAAGGGTAAAGGAAAATGATCATTCCTTATGGCTTCATTTAGCTTGCGGTAGTCGAAGTCGATGTATATTCGCCAACCAGTGACAGTCAATGTTGGTATCAAGTCGTTCTTCTCGTTCCAGATGACTATCATTCCCCCTTTCTTTGGTACCACCTGTACTGGGCTTATCCAAGCGCTGTCAGAGATGGGATAAATAAGCCCAGCCTCTAGAAGCTTGAGCACCTCCTTCCTTACCTCTTCCTTCATCGATGGGTTCAACCTTCTCTGGGATTGTCGGACTGGTCTATAATCTTCTTCCATCATTATCTTGTGCATATAGTAGGCAGGGCTGATACCTTTTAGGGCTGATACCTCTTATATGTCACCCAATTACTTCCTTGTGTCTCCTTAGAATTTCTACTAACCTGTTCTCTTCTTCAATTGTGAGTGAGTTGCTGATCACCACAAGTTTGTTGGATCGAGTGGCCTCAGAATAATTAAGAAGAGGGGGTTGAATTAATTATTCCTAAACCTTTACTAATTAAAAATTACTCTTCTAAGGCTTTTACTTATTTTGTTAAGAGAATATGGAGTAGAAGAGAAACTTAACAAAAAGTAAAAGCAGAAATTAAATGCACAGCGGAAAGTAAAAAAGTAGGGAAGAAGGAAACAAACACACAAGAGTTTTTATACTGGTTCGGCAATAACCCGTGCCTACATCCAGTCCCCAAGCGACCTGCGGTCCTTGAGATTTCTTTCAACCTTGTAAAAATCCATTTACAAGCAAAGATCCACAAGGGATGTACCCTCCGTTGTTCTCTTTGAACCTAGTGGATGTACCCTCCACTAGAATTGATCCACAAGAGATGTACCCTCTCTTGTTCTCAGTCAAACCCAAGTAGATGTACCCTCTACTTGTACCACAAAGGATGTACCCTCCAATGTGTTAAGACAAAGATCTCAGGCTGTTAAACCTTTGATACTTTGTGAATGGGGATACAAAAGAATTCTCAGGCGGTTAGTCCTTTGAACACTTTTGTATTAGGGAATGGGAAGAATCAAAAGAATTCTCATACTGTGTCGTTTTGAATTCTTTGACAAGGGAGAAGGGAGACACAAAAGAATTCAGGCGGTTAGTCCTTTGTTCTTTTGGAAAAGGGAGAAGAGAGACACAAAAAGAATTCAGGCGGTTAGTCCTTGGCGAATTCTTTTTGGCAAAGGGAGATGAGAATGAAAAAGATGAATAGCACAAGTTTTCAAGGTTTAGAAAAACCAGAAAACTTTGGAAAGCTTTTGGCAAAAGGAAGAAGAAGAAGAAGTTCAAAGAGACTCAGAAATCAATGTGAAAAACTTGCTTGTGTAAAGAATGAATTGAAAAAGATTGATTGATAGAATGAATGAATTGATTGAAAAATGCAAAACAAAGCCTTGCTTTTATAGACTCTTCGTGTCTAGTTAAGAAGACCATTTAGAAGAGTTATAACTTTTAGAAAAACTTAAAACCAATTTGAAAAAGTCAAAAACCTTTTGAAGAGTTACATCTTTTGATTTATTCAGAAACAGTCACTGGTAATCGATTACCAAATTAGTGTAATCGATTACACAAAGCTTTTGTGTGAAAGGATGTGACTCTTCACATTTGAATTTGAATTTCAACGTTCAAAGGCACTGGTAATCGATTACCAAAACATTGTAATCGATTACAACTTTTTGAAAATAATTGGAACGTTGTAAATTCAATTTGAAAACTTTTTCAAAACAATTTTGCTACTGGTAATCGATTACAATAATCTGGTAATCGATTACCAGAGAGTAAAAACTCTTTGGTAAAAGGTTTTGTCAAAAACTCATGTGCTATTCAAAGTTTTGAAAAACTTTTTAATACTTATCTTGATTGAGTCTTCTCTTCATTCTTGAATCCTGAGTCTTGAGTCTTGAATCTTGATCTTGATTCTTGAGATCTTGAACCTTGAATCTTGATTCTTGTCTCTAGACTTTCTTCTTGAGTCTTGAATTCTTCTTGATTCTTATCTTGAACTCTTGAATTGTTCTTGATTTACTTGAGTTGTTCTTTGATTGATCTTTGATTCACTTGAGTTGTTATTTGATTGATCTTTGAGCTTTTTGTCATCACCTTTGTCATCATCTTTTGTTATCATCATTGTTATCATCAAAACACCTTTGAATCACCTTTGATTCAGCATGAAGCTTTGCTTCTACAAAGTTTAGTCTCACCTTCTTCTAAAAACACATACTTTAAATGATCAGGAAATATCTTCAACTCTACCTTCTTCTCCTCGGATGGCTTCTCGCTCGTTAGTTCCTCGAAGCTGGTTCCCCTTTCAACAGTGTTGTCTTCTTGATCCATGTCTTCCAAGCAAGCCCTTAGATCTTCTTCTTCTTCACGGGTCAAACAGTCTCCCATATTCACCATGGCTCTTTCCAACGAAGTCTGTGGCATTTCAAGAGCGCTAACATCTTCCTCTTTGACTTCCTCCACCTTGAAGCACTTCCAGTTCTCCTTAGGGTACTTCATTGCTTTCAACAGGTTGAAGGTTACCTTCTAATTGTCAATGTTCAACTCCAGATTTCCGTTCCCCGTATCAACCACACAGTTGGCAGTCAGCATGAAGGGTTTGCCTAAGAAAAGAGGAATCTCCATGTCTTCTTTGATATCCATGATGACAAAGTCCATCAGAAAAGTGAAGTGGCGGACTTTGGCTAGGACATCTTCTACTACCCCATACGATCTTGTGACTGAGTGGTCTGCTAGCTGAAGCGTCATCCTGATTGGGTCTATCTTCAGATCACCAATTCTTCTGCACATTGATAGGGGCATCAGGTTGATACTTGCCCCTAAGTCAATGAGGGCCTTTCCTATCGACTCCTTCCCTATGGTGCAGGGGATAGTCACACTCCCAGGGTCCTTGAACTTCTGAGGTAGCTTCCTCTGGTTTACTGCACTGCAGTTGCCTCCTACCACAATGTTCTCATTATCAATATACTTCCCCTTCTTGGTAAGGATGTCCTTCATAAACTTCGTGTAGAGTGGCATTTGCTGTAAGGCTTCCCCGAATGGCATTGTTATTTCCAACCCCTTGAATATTTCCAAGAAACACTTGAAGTAACGCTCCTTATTCTTCTTTTACGGTACCAAAGGATATAGGGGCTCCTTTAGAGTGGCTGGTGGCTCTTCTCTCTTAGCTTCTCGGGCTAGCTGGCTTTTGGTCTTAGGAGTTAAGACTGCTTCTTCTTCTTCTCTCATCTCTTCTTCTCTCTCTCCTTCTTTGTCTGTCCTTCATTCCCTAGACTGGTCTTCCTTTGCTTCTTCCTCCTCTTGTGCCTTCTTCTAGCTTCTGGTCAGCACAGCCTTGCACTCTTCCTTGGGGTTCTTTTCCGTGTTGGTTCCAAAGCTACCGGAGGGTCTTTCAGCCATCTGTTTGCCCAATTGTCCTACCTGCATTTCCAAGTTTTTGATTTAGGCTTCTGTGCTTCGGTAATTCAACATTGAAATTTGTATGAATTGGTTTAGCGTCTCCTCAAGCTTGTTGGTTTTCTCGTGAATATCTACCCCTTGGTTGAGATTCTGGGCAGGCTGACTTTGTTGCTCCTTGTTGTATTGATTCCCTGGGTGATTCCTCTAGCTTGAACCTTGTGTAAAGTTCCTTCCTTGGTTGAATCCTGGTGGACCACTATTAAATCTGGTTGATCCTTGATTGAATCTGGACAGACCTCCTTGGTTGTAACCTTGGAATCCATGGTGATTTGGTATGCCCATGTAGTTGACTTCCCTGGAAGGGTCTTCTTGGATCGTGCATTGTTCATGCTCTTGTATTCCTCCACATGTATGACATCCTCCTACCTGCAAAATAGAAGAGTGAGAAGGACTTACCGCTTATAGTTGTTGTGGTAGCTTGCTGAGGGTCTCGTTCAGGGCTTCTATTTGTCTAGATAGTAGCTTATTTTGCGCCAAGGTTGCATCTTGCGTTATGAGTTCCCATGTCCGCAAGTTGTTGCCTTTGAAGGAGTGCAACCACCTTTTTGCTTCCTTTTCAAGTGAAAAAGAGAAAAGATTGAGGCATATAGCACTTTCAGGGACACCGGCTATTTTAACGGTGTTACAAATCTCTATATAAGAAGCAAGGTGCGCATATGGATCCTTGTTTGGAAGAGGTTCCCTTGAATGAGTTGGATGAGAGAGTGAGGGTAAGAGATGTAGGCCGCTTGAACTTCCGGCCTTGCAATGCTTGTAAAAAATTATGGAGTAGTTGTACTAGAGTAATCCTCTAGTATGACTCGATGTGCATGTTCGTCCTCCATTTGGACGTGGATTTGTGGCGAAGGAGGATGTGAGGTGTGACTGCTTCCTTGTGCTTCTTGTTCCCTTTTTCTTCTTGCAGCATTGTTGCGCCTGCAAGTGGCTTCAATTTCCAAGTTGATAGGAACTATTTCTCCAGTTGCAGTTCTACCTCGCATGCACAAAAACAAGCATTACCCGTGCAAATTATGGAAGAAATAATGGAAGAAGAAAAAAATGCAAAATTAAAGAAAAAGGAAAAGTGAGAAATAAAGAATAGAAGAATTGCTTACAAATTGAAAAGGTATGGCAACCAAGTACGAAGACAAAATCCCCGGCAACGGCGCCAAAAACTTGTTAACCGATTGGCAAGTGTACCAATTTGTCTAAGTAGTAAAATCTCGGAAGTCCGAGTGTCGATTTCCACAGGGATTTCGTGTTGTACTTATTTTAAATACTTTTTCAATTTATAAGTGTAATGAATTTATAAAGATTTAAGGGTTGGAAAACAGGAATTCGAAATTGTAAATAAACAATAAAAGAGAAAGCATAGTGATTCAAAGTAAAATTCAAATGGATGGGAATGTCAGGACCTAGCATGCCTTTATTGCCTAGGATGTATGAATTAATGATTTTCTTTGCCAATGCAATTGATTTTATTCTACCCGCATCTATTAAAATACTTGTCCCTAATGTCTCACGATGACAAGCCTATTTTACTTACCTATCTCCCAAATGTCATTGAAAAGATTGAATAAATAAAATGCATGAAGGTTTAATTCTAGAGGCTTGCTTTGATGCATGGGCATAATGCAATCATTCTATGTCTAGCAATGATTTTATTAAGATATCCTTTCTTCTTGTTCTAGTAAAGGTTACCCTCTCTCGAGCATCTAACCCCTAAAACCGGTACATGCATACTCTCCTTATATCTTAATTAAAGGTTACCCTCTCTCGAGCACCTAACCCCTAATAGAATAATAAGATGAAATATGTAAGATAGAAACAAAAAAGATAATAGAATAAAAAAGAAACCTGGAAGGGACTCCTTTTGCATTGATAAATTTGAAGTGCACAATACATCGTTTGGCTTTTTAGGCCTGCCAGGCCCTAACTAAGGGATTAGCCACTCATGTCCATGAGGGCTTTACAATGGGAGGGATGGAAGAAAGAATTGAAAAAAATGATGAAAAAAAAAGAGGAGAGGAGGAGTTATCAAGCTTTGGGTAGTAGTGAGAGTGCTCTGAGACTCGGAGTGTTTTCTCCTTGGCTTGACTCCTTTTTTATAGCTGATGGAGTGGACTTGGGCCTGATGCCAAAAAAGTTTCCTTATTTATTTTTTATGTCTTTTGGATTTGTTTTGCTTTTAATCCATCCTTTTCATATCCCATATTTGGCAGATATCAAAATCAAATCCACCTGATGCCAAATGATCTTCCTTATTTATATTTTTTATAACTTTCGGATTTGTTTTGATTTTAATTCCTCATTTTCATATATGCAAGCCATAAATAAGAAAAATATCAATTCTTATCATTCAATCCAAAAATAATTGCTAAATAAATATTTTCAAAGATATTTTCAATATATTTTCAAAATAACTGCTAAATAAATTCTTATCATTTCTTTAACTCATTTCTACACTATCATACCCAAGTTTTGTGAACTGGTTTTCTAAGCACAAAGTAATTTTGAACCCTTTGGATGAAACCCTTCTTCCATTGATATCTATTTGACAAAAGCTTTTAATAATTTTTAAAAAACTAAAAGTTTTATCCTTCACACTATTCAACCCTTCTTCTAGTGTGTTTCAGGTACTTTACGTGTTGTGATTGAGAGTTGGCTCAGCAACAACAGTAGGCAGTAGAGCCTAAAGGACAACTTGAGACAGACATAACCACAGCCACGACCTCAGGCACAGATACTACATGTTAATCTTATCATTGAACCTTAATTGAAGAAGCCCTAGCAATTTGATGCTGCTTTAGTTCTATAAGGACCACATAGCTGAGCATGTTTGCATGATGAAGCCATAGCAAAGTTGAAGCTGGTCATCCATGGTGGAAATGTTATTCCTTACCCTGCCCCATCATAGGTGATGGGGTACTTTGATAGGTTAGGGGTTAAAGGCCTATATGATGTGCAGTAGACATCAACAAATAAAGGCATAGTCAATGTCATTATTGTGAGATGACACAGTGAAACCTCCTCCTTTCACCTTTTAATTAGAGAGATGACCATCACACTCGATGATGTGTCGTGTGCTTTGCATCTACCTATCACAAGCTAGATGATGCAATCCTACCCCCCAAGGACATTGGATAGAAGACTCCAAAAAGATTAGACCAGAGATGTAGGAAAAGGCCCTAGGGTTCTCAGGAGCCTTGGGGTAGATTTCGGGCCCATGAGCTAAGTATGAGCCCATTTTTCTCTATAAATATTAGAATAGGTTTTCCTTCTTTTGGGCCTTGTATTTTGGTCATTTTAGGTTTGTAAGGTACCCTACAAATTAAGGGCACCCTACCATACAAGTTAAGGGTACCCTAGTAGTATAAAGTTTTAGCCTTGTATTTCAAGGCATTTCGAGTAGTCTTTGTAGTAGGTATTTTTTGGTATTTTCATGTATTTTGGGGGGTGAGCTTAGCTATTGGAGGGGTGTGTGTTCCCATGGGGGTGAACTTAGCTATTGGAGGGGTGTAACACTAGCTTCTCAAGGAAGCTTCTCAAGGAAGCTACTTAGGCTATAAATAAAAACATGTGTAACACTTGAGGTAACTTTGATGAATGAGAGTCTTGTGAGACAAACTTCAGAGTTCAATTTCTCTCCCTATCTTTCCTTCATTCCCACGCTGTCGCAACCTACCCTTCGGCGAGAGGGCGATGCGTGACTCGCGGGATGCGTGTTCCACGAAAGGAATACGCGCGGAGTCGCCACCAACGTTTATTTGAGGAAAACGTCGGAAAAACCGGAAAAGACGCGATCTACGAACTTTTAAGTGAAAGGTTCGGGAGTTGTATTTACGCACGGGGAAGGTATTAGCACCCCACACGTTCGTCCCAAGGGACGGCAGCCTTTAATCGAATGTGCAAACATGACTTTGATTTTTATGTTCCCTTTTATGTCCTTATATCCTTTATACCCTTTTTATATTTTTCTCTTTTTGTGGTCGACAAGGGTGTTTCCCGTTGCTCCTACGTATTCCTCAATTTGCGATGAGGAAATCAGACCTACGTAGTTCTTTCTTATCAAGTGGTTCTTTTTTACTTAAAAGGTGATCATTTTAAGGCGTTGGACCTTGAAAATGATTCATTTTACTTAGTGAGAAATTGAAATGACAAACTTCAAAAACCTATTTTTGTGGACGAGCTTGACTAGGCGAGTTGATTTTAGCCTTAGTTTCACCTTAGTTATTAGTCAATTCAATTAAGAATGAGAAATCCCAAAGAGAAAATGTCTGATTGATTTTCCGCTTTATTTTACTAAAAGGTATATTTTTTGTTATTTATATTATTATTTTATCTCTTTTTGATTTCCAACGTGGTTACGGCACGACCGAACGGTCGAAATTCATTTTAACCGAAGTTAACGGATAATACAATTCAAACGATCGGTGGAAATTTATTTTATTTTTAGTTTAAGCGAGAAATGACTTAAATAAAATGGCTTAAGCACGTCAAAAGGGGGTATAAAAAGTAAATAAAACGAGAATAAAAATACACGAAACACAATGTGGACCACCATGGGTACATAGAATGAATCGAAAAGCTTGGTTCGAGGTACTTACCCGTTGAAGATCGAAGAACGATGAAGAACGAATGAAGAACGTCGAAGAACGGTCAAAACCTTCGCGAAATTCCTTACGGAAACGTTTCGGAAGCGCCTCGGCTTAGATTTTCTTCACGGAAACAATTTTTCCAAGCAAATTCGAAAGAGAGAGAAGTGCCTAAGGGGCTAAACCCTTTTCTTCTTCATTTCCTCCCCTATTTATAGCAAAATAGGGGAGATGGTTGCCGCCCAGCTCGCCCAGGCGAGCCAGGTTGCTTCCTCCAGAAGCAACAGCCTTCTGGAGGAATCTTCTGGAGGGCCCAAGTGGGCCTGGTTGCTATTTGCACCCCCATTTTTACTAAGTACACCCCCTCTGCTTTTTTTGGTGATTCTTTTTTCGTAAAGTTACAGAAACTTACGAATTTCGTAACGATACTTGTTTTCTTTCCGTAATGTTACGGAACCTTGCGGATTACATAATCATCCCCTTTTTGACTTACGGAATGTTACGGAACCTCACTAATTATGCAATGATGCTTCCATTTGATTTCCGGTGTGTCACGGAACCTTACGGATTGTGCATCAATATTTTCTTTTGTTTTTCGGCATGTCTCGGAATTTCACAAATTGCCTAATGATGGGTGCCAAGCACCTTACAAGGACCAAAAAAAGGTTACATGTCATCAAGCAAAGGTCCCCGGACGAAATTAGGGTATGACAGTTGCCCCTCTTTACTTGTCTTTTATTGGAGATAAAAGGAAAGTAAAGATAAGACACTAATTTCATTCCTCTCGATTGACGAGAGTCGCGGGTGACCATAAAATTTCTGCATGCAAATGACTTGTTGTTCCCGGGGGAACAAAAGGTGCTGAAAACGATGTCAGTCTCTGCATGCTATCAAGCGTTCTGTCTTACAGATAGCAAAAGAATGTTTATACGGATAACCACTCGGGTATTTCCGCCCGTCAGCGTGACTCAAAAGTCAGTATGAAAGATCTTGTGAGCGCGGAAGATGATGTAAATCTCCGCATGTCATCGGGCCCGCCGCCTCTGGATGACAAAGGGTGCAGAATGATCAAATTTTGTCTCTGCGCGCCATCGGACACGACTATGTCTGAATGGCAAAGGGGTGCGGAATGACCAAATTTTGTCTCCGCTTGTCATCGGGTCCGCCACCTCTGGATGACAAAGGGTGCAGAATGACCAAATTTTGTCTCTGCGCGCCATCGGACACGACTGTGTCTGAATGGCAAAGGGGTGCGGAATGACCAAATTTTGTCTCTGCATGTCATCGGGCCCGCCGCCTCTGGATGACAAAGGGTGCAGAATGACCAAATTTTGTCTCTGCGCGCCATCGGACACGACTGTGTCTGAATGGCAAAAGGGTGCGGAATGACCAAATTTTGTCTCCGCATGTCATCGGGCCCGCCGCCTCTGGATGACAAAGGGTGCATAATGACCAAATTTTGTCTCTGCGCGCCATCGGACACGACTGTGTCTGAATGGCAAAGGGGTGCGGAATGATCAAATTTTGTCTCCGCATGTCACATGACCTCAGGGTCAGTATGACAGATCTTGTGGGGCGGCCGACAAAAGCAAGGCTCTTGCTCCTACGTATCCTCCAATGAGGAACTCAGACCTACGTAGTTCTAGATAACTTGTGAGACTTGAAAAAGTCTCCACCGGAAGATGCTGACATCTCCGGAAAGGGCGCAGATGACCATATTGGCCTCTGCTCATCAATCACACTTGGGGTCACTGAATGACGAGGTGCGGATAACTGTAAGGTGTCTCCGCAGGTTACCAGCTCTTGGGTCATGGCAACAAAAGGCGGTGTGGTCAACAAAAGCGAGGCTCTTGCTCCTACGTATCCTCCAATGAGGAACTCAGACCTACGTAGTTCTGGATAACTTGTGAGACTTGAAAAAGTCTCGGTGTTTTCTCCACTAAAATGCAAACATGCTTTAGCAAAGAGACAAATATTCCAACCGATTAGAGCAGCATATGCTTTTTTGAGTGACAAACAATGCGTCTACCAGGGAAGGAGAGTCCGCTGATGGAATCCCCCATAACCATAAATGAGATTTTGGATGTTAGCATTTCGTTTCTAAATGACCATTTAGAGGAAACACTAGGTTCGACAAAAATAGAAGAAATCCACTCAAAGTGTATCAATCTCGCACAGGTAAGTGTTTTATCCTAATTCTGAACCATAGATATGTCATGACTTGATTTTGCAAATTATTTCCTATCAAATCAAAAATTACATGCGTGATCATGGATCAATAGGACTTCCCTTGGGAATGGGTTCTTTTGATGGGTTTTTCGGCTTTTGTGTGTTTTTGGCTTTTGATTTTTTGTTGGCTTTTTTCTTTTCTGTTTTTGTTTAGTGCGGGGCGAAAAAGTCGCTAGCGCACAAGATTTTGGTTGGCAATTAAAGGGAGAAGACCATTTTAGGTCGTGGTCTCCTTTCCTTCTTTTTGTTCATTCGGTGACAATTCTGTATTGTTCAGATATTGTCTGGTCCAAAGACCTTTCTGCACATTTCTTCTGTTTTCTTTCGATCCTTGATCAGGAGCTTTCTTTCCTTCTTCTTCTTCCTTTTCTTTTTTTTCTTTCTTTCTCCCATTCTTTGATTGGGAATTTTCTTTCTTTTCTTTTTGCTTTCTCTTTGATTGGAAATTTTCCTTCTTTCTTTTTTTTTTTGCTTCCGAGGGTAAGGATTGACATTCTCACCCTGGGTCAAGGTTTATGGTGAGTCAGGATTTTGGCTCAAAGCTTGTAGAATGGCTAGACATAATTCATGGCGGGGTTTGGTTGGGTTCAAGGATAAAAGGGATGCCCCACATTATTTCCATGACACAAATGCAAAAATGATGATTTGGAAATTTTATGCAAAACTGGTCATGCATGCACCTATGCGGACACTCAAGTGTCAAATTTTTATGGTCATGTGATGCTAAGGCTCAGGATTCATTTCCTCTATTTTAAATCAACCCAATGTTTCCAAAATATGTTCTTTTATCCATTTGTGCATTCATCCGAGTCCATTTCGGGCGTCCGGGAAAATTTTCACAGCGTTCACCCTTCAGGTGTATACACACTTTTTTTTTTCAAAAATTGGTTATGAATTTTTTCAAAGAAAAGTTGGAAGTCATCTCTTTTCAAAAACATGTCGGTTTTTCAGCTAGACAACTTATTTTTCTTTTTCCTTACTTGCTTTCTTTTTCCTTATTTGCTCTCTTTTTCTTATTTGCTCTTTTTTTTTCTTTTCTATTTTTATTTTTATCATGATTTTTGTTTGTTTTACATATATTTTTTTGGACGATGTTCCTAGACGAAGAACTCTACACGGTTCTAGAATTTCAAACATCATTGATAGTAATGATATATAAACACTAACGCAACAATCCAAACAAAAATGTATGCGCTGTACAAATGACAATCGAAACAACAAAAACAAACATTAGTCTCTCAAGTCAAAACAATAACATAACATAAAGATGATAAAAGAAATATGAAAGAAAACATGAATCTTGGGGATCTCCCAGTCATGTATCTTCACTCCCTCCCAAGAAGTCAAGCAAATCGGCCATCTCCTCGTCCTCGTGGGCCTCTTCTCCATCGCCGGGAGCTTCTGGGGGCGCCTCTCCCGCTTGGGCCTCGGGCCAATCTCCGGGCCATGCAACCTCTGCCCTGAACTGGTCTGGAGTAGGGCATGAAAAAGAAGCGAAGCCCTAGCTCTGCATGCTGAGGCTCATCTGGTACAGACAATCATGGGTCTGTACATGTGCTCGGTGGTTGGCCGCCTGCTGGCGAACCAAATGCCGTAAATACTGCTCCATGTCAAATGCCCCAGCCTGGCCAGCCTGATGAGGTGGTGGTGGCGCGCCTGCGGCCTGTGGAGCATCACCCTGAGCCTGTCTCTGGGTACAGTACTTCTCAATAAAAGCCCGGGTGATGGGCGGCCGAATTACCTTGGTAGGTGCAACGGGGACTCCGAATGACTGGCAGAGTCCTGTGATCAGCGAGGGAAATCCCAGGGCCCTGTTGGACTTATCTGGGTCCAAAGGGTGCCTAGTAGGCGCCATACCTGCAAAAATATAGATGGCATCAGCGATCAACTGAGCCACATGGATGCTCATCCGTGTCAGGATGGCATACACCAGCTGACACTTCGGCATGGGGAGGTCGGAATTATGATCGGTGGGCAGGATGTTGCTGAGCAGCAGAGTCATCCATATCTGAGTCAGGGTGGTCATGTTGGTGCGCATGATTCGCACTCGCCTCCCTGCAGCAGCCCGGGCAAAATCCTGCCCCGGTATGCATAGTAACTGGGCGATGGCCTCCTCATCGAACCCATCAGACCGGTTCCTCCTCTGGCCATACTCGCATTCCTGGCCCTCTTCCAACACCAACGGATATCCCAGGAGCTGGCCGATAGCGTCGGCATCAAACGGGATCCACTGACCCCTTACCCAGGATCTCATGTCATGCACGCCCTCCTCTGTTGGCCAAGCATTGGCATAAAACTCAAGGACTATTTCTGGATCGAACTTGGCCATGGGGGTAACTAGTGATATCCACCGCCGGCGCCCTATTTCCTCCTGGAAATCAGTATACTCGTCGTCCCTGAGCTGGACGCGTCGCTCCCGGAGAAATGACCATCCCTTGATGGCCTCGAAGCGCTGCTGGTGTACAGCGCTCCTAAAGCGGTGACTGTCATACTCAGGAGCGGAACTAGTCCCTTCGGCCGCCTTATCCTTCCTGGACCTCTTTGAGGCAAGCTTCCTCGGGGCCATTTCCTGCGAAGGCAAACATTTGGAAAGTTAGTTTTACCAAGGAATGCTACTCTTAAAACAAAAATGGCATACAACCTCCTCCAATAAATACAAACATCAATGTAAATTTAGAGCAAGCTTATGCGCATACTTCTTTACGAACGTTCACTTGCACAAGACATTCTTATAACTAAGAAAAATGCACTCACATACAATCAAGGCACCTTCGTTACCTGGATTGTTTATATGTACTTCCAAGGTGTATTTGTTACCTACATCTCATGCACATCCTTGGCTAAATTTACATACATGCGTACTCAAAGCATTTGGGGTACCAAAAATTGCACATGTGCACATTCCGGTATTTCTAATACTTATGCATATACAAACTTTGTGATGAATCTTGGCTATCTACACAATAAGGTGATACATTTCATGCTTTACTCAAGTGTTTTTGCTACCTAAAGCCGCATGCAAATTCAAGTATATCTTCTTTTGCTGACTAAAATTGTATTCAAATTAAAAGGTATTTTTGTAAGGTATTTTCTTTACAGAACATGCAACATATTTATATATTTTTGTGAGACATTTTGACTACCAAAAATTATATGTACATACATCCAAGTATTTTGCTACCATATCCAAAGTGTAAATTGCCAAAGGTATTTTGCTACCTATTCTAAACCTACACATTTATGATGAGCAAAATTCCTAACCATCTAGGCGTAGGGAAATTATTGTAGCGTGGCCCATAGCTGATTGCTGGCCAAGAAGGGTAACTTTACCCAATATGCACCTCCTCTTGTGTTCTTATGCATAAAAATTTGGTTCCTAGGCCTAGGATATATGTGGGGCAATTACTCTAGCCTTTTCGGGAATGAATGCATGTCCCAAAAAAATAGAAAATATGTGCAAACCAAAATGCCCCACGGGTTGTTTCCTTATAAAAATCACGCGCTAATGCCATTGAGGCATTTCACCGAACACTTGGTGGGCGCGCGTTTAGGCATCAATAGCAAGAGAACGGGGACAATGTGGCATGTCCCATTGCTTCAAAATGCATTATAGGCCTAGGGCCATCCCATACAAACCCCCAATTCAACCCAATCAAGCAAGAAAACAAACCAAAATTGCCCCACATATTTGAGCATATTCCCACATTTTAGAGCACCAAAAGGAGACCAAAATACACCAATGAAAAGCTAAAAACTTAGGGATGGAATACTTACTTGTTGGTGATGAACAAAAGCGCAAAACGGAATCAAAAAATGCAAAAAATGATGACCCTAGGGCTGCAAACTCATAAATCCCGTGGGTATGGCTTTTGAAAGGGGGGAAAAGAGGTTTTTGAATGCAAAAACGTCCCCCCTTTCGTCATTCTTATATTTTGGTGCAGGGATGGCTCGCCCAGGCGAGCTAACCTGCATTTTTTTTTCTTTTTTTTTTTTTTGAGAGGAACATTAACCATGTCCCCTCCTTCCTTATGGTTTAGCGCTTTGCCTAACTTGAACTTACTTAAGTTAGAATTAGGAGTTGATTACTTATTTTTAAAACAAACAAATAGTAAGACAACTGCGAATACAAAGGATACGGGGCTGCCTTGCAGCGACGTTCTCTGCTTGTCTAGCGCAGAGAAAGGGCAACGATCAGTCAGTCGTGACCCCATCCCCACTTGCATCCGTTCCTAAGTACTTGCAAGTAATAAACAACCAGGTTCGGCCAATCTTGACCGCGTCATTGTCTTACCTTGATTGGTTTCTGCTGTCCACATTTTGTCCCCACCCCAGAAGGTAGCTCAAGATGATCCTGCCCCTGTTTTACCACAACAATATGCATGCGTATGCGTATGCATGAATGTTTTCAAACGTAGCGAATTTTAGCAAAAGTTGGTTTAGGTTCAATTTTAATTAAGCGCTTGGGGCATCCCACGAACTGAGCGGAAGGGCTCAGGTGATCACAAATCAAATGCAAGGTTTGAAACCAACGTGAGGACTAAAGCCTCGAATCCACGTTCATTTCTTTGAAAGATTGTAACGAGAGATACAGAAGACAGGAAATCCCTGGGGGAAATCCAGAAAACGCATAAAGATAAAGAACATGCAGCGACATCCTTAATTGCCCCAGATTCTAAGCATAATATCGCTTGACGACATCAGAATTCACGGGTGAAGGTAGCTCTTCGCCATCCATGTTGGTAAGCACCAGGGCTCCTCCGGAAAAAGCCCTCTTCACAACAAAAGGCCCTTCATAGTTCGGGGCCCATTTCCCTCGATTGTCCTTGACAGCATGGGACATTTTCTTTAGCACAAGGTCTCCCTCATGGAACTTGCGCAAGCGTACTTTCCTGTCGAATGCACTCTTCATCCTTTGCTGGTACACGCGTCCATGACTCATGGCCGTTAAGCGCTTACCCTCGATGAGGTTGAGCTGGTCATAGCGCGTTTGAGCCCACTCTGATTCCTTTAATCCGGATTCTGCCAAGATCCTTAATGACGGGAGTTCTACCTAAAACGGTAACACAGCCTCCATCCCATATACCAATGAGAACGGCGTTGCCCCAGTTGACGTTCGCACTGAAGTTCGGTAACCGTGTAATGCGAATGGGAGCATTTCGTGCCAATCCTTGTATGACACGGTCATCTTTTGGATAATCTTTTTGATATTCTTATTGGCCGCTTCCACGGCTCCATTCATCTTTGGCCGGTAGGGTGTGGAATTGTGATGCTGGATTTTAAATTCCTCGCACATTTCCCCCATCATCTTGTTATTCAGGTTGGTGCCGTTGTCTGTGATAATCTTCCTTGGCAAACCATATCGGCAGATGATCTCTTTCTAAATTAACCTGACCACTACACCCCTCGTGACACTGGTGTAGGAAGCCGCCTCGACCCACTTGGTGAAATAATCTATCGCTACGAGGATGAAGCGATGACCATTCGAGGCCTTGGGCTCAATGGCCCCGATGACATCTATTCCCCACATGGAGAAAGGCCAAGGGGCGGACATGACATTCAGAGGATGTGGTGGGGCATTGACATTATCTGCGAACGCTTGACATTTGTGGCATTTCCTCACATGGACACAACAATCACTTTCCATGGTAAGCCAGTAATAACCTGCTCTTAGGATCTTCCTGGCCATAGCATGCCCGTTGGCGTGTGTTCCAAACGAGCCCTCATGGACTTCCTCGATCATGTGATTTGCCTCCCTGGCATCCACACACCGCAGGAGTGTCATGTCGTGATTTCTCTTATATAGTATGCTTCCGCTCATGAAGAAACCGGCTGCCAACCTTCTCAATGTCCTCTTATCATTGTCGGCAATCTCTGGCGGGTATTCTTTGCTTACGACATATCGCTTGATGTCGAAATACCAAGGCTTTCCGTCCCGTTCCTCTTCTACTTGGCAACAATGCGCGGGTTTGCCACGACACCAAAATTCAATGTAGGGTAGATCCCCGTGCGGCGTTAGCTGGAACATAGACGCCAAAGTAGCAAGCGCATCCGCCATTTGATTTTCCTCGCGGGGAACATGATGGAAGGAGATCTCATCGAAGGTCTTAGCCAATTCCTTGATATAAGCTTTGTAGGGTATCAGCTTGGGATCTCTAGTTTCCCATTCCCCTCTCAGCTGATGGATTACCAATGTTGAGTCGCCGTATACCTTGAGTAGTTTGACATTGGAGTCAATCGCTGCCTAGACGGCTAGGGCACATGCTTCATATTCGGCCATGTTGTTGGTGCAGTCGAATCCTAGCCTGGCTGTGAAGGGTACACATTGATTGTCCGGAGAGACCAATACTGCCCCAACGCCATGGCCTAGAATGTTTGACGCTCCGTCAAACCATACGATCCATTTGTCCCGATCTTCGTCCAATTTTTCCTCAAACAAGGCCATGATGTCCTCATCCGGGAATTCAGGATGCATGGGCTGATAGTCGTTAAGAGGCTGTTGAGCCAAATAATCCGCTAAGGCGCTTCCTTTTATCGCCTTTTGAGTGACGTAGACTATATCAAACTCGGATAGCAGGACTTGCCACCGGGCGATTCGTCCCGTGAGAGCTGGCTTTTCAAAGATGTACTTAACCGGGTCCATCTTGGATATCAACCAGGTAGTATGGCTCAGCATGTACTGCCTTAGGCGATGGGATGTCCATACTAAAGCACAACACGTTCTTTCGAGCAAGGAGTAATTCATTTCACAGGTCGTGAACTTCTTACTTAGGTAGTAAACAGCGCGCTCTTTCTTCCCGGATTCGTCATGTTGCCCCAGCATACACCCCATTGACTCGTCCAAGATTGTCATGTACAAAATGAGAGGCCTTCCAGGTACTGGTGGCATAAGCACGGGAGGATTCATTAGGCACTTCTTGATCCTTCCAAAAGCCTCTTGGCAATCCTCATTCCAGCGATCAGTTTGGTTTTTGCGTAAGAGCTTGAACAACGGCTCACAAATGGCGGTGAGCTGCGATATGAATCTGGCAATATAATTCAAGCGTCCCAGGAAACCTCGGACTTGCCTCTCTGTACGGGGTTCTGGCATCTCAAGGATAGCCTTCACCTTTTCGGGGTCTACCTCTATCCCTTTCTGGCTTACAATGAAACCAAGCAATTTCCCTGATTTGACCCCAAAGGTGCACTTAGCGGGGTTCAACCTTAATTGATATTTCTTAAGCCTTTCGAACAACTTCTGCAGGTTGACAAGGTGTTCTTCCTCAGATTTAGATTTAGCAATTATGTTGTCCACGTAGACCTCGATCTCTTGATGCATCATATCATGGAACAAAGCCACCATGGCCCGTTGATAAGTTGCCCCGGCATTCTTGAGTCCAAAGGACATCACCTTGTAACAGAACGTCCCCCACAGGGTGACGAAGGTAGTCTTTTCCATATCCTCTAGCGTCATCTTTATCTGATTGTAGCCGGAGAAACCATCCATGAAGGAAAATAAAGCGAAATTGGCCGTGTTATCCACGAGGATATCGATGTGTGGCAAAGGAAAATTGTCCTTGGGACTGGCCCGATTCAGGTCCCGATAATCCACACACATTCGTACTTTCCTATCTTTCTTAGGGACTGGTACAATGTTGGCAACCCATTCTGGATACCGAGCGACGGCCAGAAAACCAGCGTCAAATTGCTTCTTCACTTCTTCTTTTATCTTTAAGGATGTTTCGGGCTTCATCCTTCTCAGTTTCTGCTTTACCGGGGAACACTCAGGATTTAGAGGTAATCGGTGCTGTACAATGTCAGAACTCAAATCGGGCATATCTTGGTATGACCAAGCAAAGATGTCTTGGTAGTCTTTTAGCAGGATTATTAATTCTTCACGGATAGGTGCGGTAATACCTGTACTTATCTTTACTTCCCTTTTTCCACTGCCAATTCCTAAGTCTACCAGCTCTGTTTCTTCTTGATGAGGCCCCATTTCTTGGTCCTCATGGGCAACCATTCTTTCTAATTCTGGGGGAAGTCCCACATCCTCGTTTCCTTCATCTTCCGTTTGATTCATTTCTTGCTCGAAGTCGATAGGCGGGTCCCAGGTATTAGTACCTTCGGGGGGCTCGTCATCGGATCTGCCGTTTCAGAAAAATAAGTGAACATGCAAATGAATGAGAATGGGTAGAGACGTAGGAACAGATGAAGAAAGATCCTTGTATTATAAATTCAAAAACAAAAGACACAAAGCCTTAACAAAAGGAAAAACTCTAAAGCCTAGGCCCAACTATAGAGCTTTTAAAACCGTAAAGGTTTACATTATGCTCGTTGCGTAAATGCTGGGGCGTTCTTCCACTGGCCAATTTCCCAGCTGGAAATCAGGAGGGCATGGTCGTACCAAATCCAATGTACTCAGAACATCATCTTCGCATATCGCGACCACTTGACCTTTGTCTCCCAGTCCCGTGCTTATAAAACTTCTACTTATGTGGCAGGGCAGGCTTCCTTCACTTTCTTGTCTCCAACGCGAGCTTTGACCACCGCTCTTCCTTCCCACGATGCTTCTCTTCATATCCGCCTGAGTGGGCTTATAGTCTAAACCATACTTCCCACGATTTCCTTTGGCATTTATCAGGCTAGTTATGCCGCCGTTGTCTTTGCCTAAACCCATTCCGGGTTCGTAACCGTTCCCCAACATAACTCGGGCCATCATTACTGCTGCATCGGACAGGCAAGGCTGCCCAGAGAAGGAGTCCACGGAGGAAATGCTGACCACCTCAAAAGACTGGAAAGCGGTTTCTAACGATTCTTCTGCGGCTTCCACATAAGGCATAGAGGATGGGCAGGTCACCAAGATGTCTTCCTCGCCTGACACGATGACCAAATGCCCCTCCACTACGAATTTCAACTTTTGGTGGAGTGTAGAGGGCACAACTCCCACTGAGTGGATCCACGGGCGCCCCAACAGACAGCTGTAGGGGGGTTAATATCCATTATTTGGAAGGTGACTTGACAGGTGTGAGGGCCTATTTGTACTGGGAGATCGATCTCTCCCCTAACCTCTCGGCGAGTGTCGTCGAAGGCACGAACCACCATTGAACTCGGCTTTAAGTGGGAAGCATTGAATGGTAATTTCTCCAAAGTGCTCTTAGGCATCACGTTTAAACTGGAACCATTATCGATGAGCACTTTGGCTACGACATGGTCCATACACTTGACTGATACGTGCAAAGCCTTATTATGCCCTCTCCCCTCAGCGGGGATTTCTTCTTTGGCGAAGGCAAGATAGTTGTTGGCAGTGATATTGTTGACCAGCCCTCCGAAACCTTCTACCGAGATATCTTGGGCCACATGGGCCTCGTTCAGAACTTTTACTAGCAGAGCCCGATGAGGCTCGAAGCTCATAAGTAACTCCAACAGCGAGACCCTGGCCGGGGTTTTGTTGAGCTGTTCGATAACCTTGAATTCGCTCTGCTGAATTATACGGAGGAACTCGCTGGCTTCCTCTAGCGACACCTCCTTTTTACCATCATTTTTCTCCGGGAGGCCTTTTGCCGGAATATCTTTATTCGAAGCGTGGGGAGCTTCGCCATCTTGTTCCTCCACCACTTTTCCTTTTCCCTTGACGTTCGCGGGTTGGACTGGTAGGTCCGGAGGCGCGAACACACGACCATTGTGGGTCACACCACTCGTTCCCGTGATATTTGTTACCTTAGCCGACAACGAGCTGACGTCGGTGGCTTCTTCTTCCTTCTCCCTCGGAGGTGTATATCTCCATGGGACTGCGTGGCTATTTTGGTACGGGAAAGGAACAGGTTTAGCTGCCAAGGGGTGTCCGGGCTTTTGCGAAGCTGTGCCTTTAGTGAAGTATATCACCAAGGGTTTGGGCTTCGCAACACTGCTCCCATCCGTGGACTGCATGCATATGTGCTGCTCTTCTCTTCCTTCACTGCCAACTTCCAGTTGACCTTGATCTATCATCCACTGTAACAATTCCTCTACTCCCAAACACGTTTCCATGTCATGCAGTTCGCCGGAATGCAGCAAACAGGAATCCTCCTTACACCCACTATGGGGAATCACACCTCCCTTTTGCAGGGCCTCAAAGATAAACCTCCTAGGGGTTGCCACATCCCTTAAAGGTTTAGACTTGCACGGTCTATCGGACTCAACGGCGTTAATTGCTCCCCCTCCATCATTGGCGAGCGGGTTGGTTCTCACATTGGGCCAATCCTCTTGGAAGGTCAGCCATCCAGCATCCATCAAATGTTGGACCTTGTATTTAAGGGCCAAGCATTTTTCAACGGAATGTCCTGGGACACCCCCATGGTACTTGCAAGTTGCATTAGGGTCATACCACTTTGGGAAAGGGGGTTGGAGGACCCTTCCGGGAGTTACTACGGCCAAATGATTGGCGATGAGGGATGGCAAAAGGTCTTCGTACGTCATTGGGAGTGGGGTGAATTCTTGAAATGGCCTCGGAGGGAAGTTCCTTGTCGTGTTGGAATTACCGGCCGGGCGAGTCGTGTTCGGAGTTGGAACTTGGGGAGCTTCCCTCTGGGTGGGTGCCTTAGGCTGCACTGGTGTTGAACTAGAGGCGTTCCCGGTATGAGCCGAGAAGCTCGGGTGATGTTGCGCGTACTGATGGGTACCATGAGGTGTTTGCGTGGGTTTGACCCACGCGGGTGTTGAAGAGATGGCATGGGCATCTCCTTCCTTCCTTTTTGCCCCTGTTGCCCCGATTCTTTTGGCGTTCGCACTCGTGGAGGAAACGTAATCAAACTTTCCTCTTTTCAATCCTACCTTGATTCTTTCCCCGGCGAATACTAGATCCGCAAAGCTGGACGGCATGTAACCTACTAGCTTCTCATAGTAGAACACTGGCAGAGTGTCTACCATCATGGTGATCATCTCTCTCTCAACCATGGGAGGAGCTACTTGTGCCGCCAAATCTCTCCACCGCTGCGCGTATTCTTTAAAGGTTTCACCCTCTTTCTTGAACATATTCTGCAGTTGAGTGCGGTCGGGAGCCATATCGGAATTGTACTGATATTGCCTTAGGAAGGCAGTAATCAGATCCTTCCAAGTACGGATACGGGAAGCTTCCAAATTAGTGTACCACACTACCGCGGCTCCGGCCAAGCTATCTTGAAAGAAGTGTATTAATAGCTTCTCATCCTTAGAGTGTGCGCCCATCTTGCGGCAGTACATCTTGAGATGGTTTTTGGGACAAGTCGTCCCTTTATACTTGTCGAAGTCCGGCACTTTGAACTTCGGGGGAATAACAACATCGGGTACTAAGCAAAGATCCGTCATGTCTGCGAACGGATAGTCCCCAAATCCTTCCACAGCCCTCAATCTTCCCTCAAGGAGATCGAGCTTCCTCCTTTCTTCAGTTGCCGGGAACGGTCCTTCCGTGGATAAAACTATTGGTTGTGTTGCGATGTTGGGCTGAGGCAACGTGCTGGGTGCCGGCCCTTTGGGGATCGGGGGATAGAACTCGACATCCCTTCGAGCATAGTCTTGAGGGTCTTTGTGGACTTCTTTGGGCTGTTGAGGAGGCTCTCTTTCAAGGACGGGAGAAGCAATATGGCCCGCATTGTCTTGCAAGACGGGTGGTGAGTAGTTGGGCGGCAATCCATAAGGGTAAGCCGCTCGGTTGTATCCCAGGTGAGGGCTGTCATCGTGCCCCAGTGTGTCCCTTCCCCGTCCTACTATGTTTGAGGGAGGATGGTGCGCAGTTGCCAAGAGAGTTGGGTCTGCTTCGGCAGCCGAACTGACAGCGGCAGCGGTGGCCGCGTTCTTTTCCATGAGCTGCCTCATACCAAACATGGCCTCCATCATGGAGGCCATTTGTTCTTTCAGAGCCGACATGTCGGCTTTCATCTGTTCCTGTGTCTCCTCTTGATCACCCATCGTTCTAGATTTGGATCTGGTGTGATAGGGATGCCTTGTGGCGTGTTTAGTTATGGTGTTTTTCCCTAAAAAACCAAACGTGAGGAGTGGGTAAAGAAAGAAAGAAAATGCATGCTAGAGATGAAATGTAGGAGTGATTTGATTTGCACGAGCTTTTTGGAGTAGAAACATGGGACCAACTCATTTTATTTCAAAAAGAAGGTCGTATCTAGTCAAGGTTTAAGAGACCATACAAGTTTCCTAACAATTTCTAATTATGTGGGCCATTAAGTCTATCATATGCTGACAATAGCCGAGAAGCCCATGAATCTCTTCGGGGGCGGAGTAGGTGTCCGCCATCGCCTTGGCCTTGGCTAACAAGCGGGGAAGTTCTTGACTCTCGTTCAAGGTAAGAGCAAACCGATCCATCCACATGGTTGCCTCTTGGTGTAAAGAGTCGATCACCCTTCTTCTAGCCTCTTTTTCCGCATATACTTGAGCATACTCGTCCGCGATCCTATGCTCGTGGGCCGTGGCTAGACCTAACTCTTCTTGGTACTTAGCGATGATAGCTAGCATGTTGGTCTCCGTCTCGCATAAACGCTGAGACAAGCTTCTTTTGGACCTTGAACAGGCAACTAACTCCTCTTTCAGAACCATGCTATGTGCTCGCGACTGGTCCCTCTCTTCCCTTCGCAGCTTGAGTTCACTGTTGCTACCCCACAAAGCTCCGCGAAATTTGTTACGGCCATACTCTTCCTTGCGAGCCCTCTTGGTCTCTTGTTCAAGGGCTCTTGTGGTAGTTGCATTCTCTTCCCGTAACCCGGCACACTCCTTCCGAATGTGTGTAGCGGCCAACTTGAACTTCTCCTTGGCAAGTTTCGCCTTTCCTAACTCGCTTTTGAGAGCTTGGACTTCTTCGTCCTCTTCCGGTGCTTCAAAACTCTCTTCGCTGACGACTTTTAACTTGGCGAGCCAATCTAAACCTCGTATATGAACTTTCAGCCATCCATGGTACCCACCAATGATGCCATTATGAATGCCCCTAAGTTCTTGATCTTTCCTTAACGGGGTTTCCCATGCCTTATGGATTCTTTGTATAGCCTTGAAATTTTGTGCGCCGAAATCCCTCACAAGGAAAGGAGACATGCTTTCTTCCGTCGGTGCTCCCCTCATGGGGTACCCTAGTTGTCTTATAGCGAGCGCGGGATTGTAGTTAATACAACCCCTCATTCCTACCAGCAGAATGTTCGGGTATCCTCCACATGAGAAAAGGACTCCTTCCTTTCCTTCCTTCCATCGGGGGAACCAATTGATTGTTCTACCTCCTATCCCGGCCAAAAGCTGGTCCCAATCTATTCTCCTTTTTTCAGTACACGAGCGATGGCTCAGGAGCGGACATGGATGCCTTGTGTCTTGCTGGAACAAGTGCGAAACCAACCAAACACAGAGGGCGGGCAAGCAACAGATGATCTGTGCGCTACTCTTTTCTCACCTTCGGTCAAATGTGTCAAATAAATCTGCCAAGACAGCTACCACCGGACTTTCCTTGCTATGGTGGTATGCAAGGAAAGCGTCGATTGCTGCTAGGTCCACCAAACCATCCACTTTTGGAAAGAGGACGACCCCAAAAATTAACAAAGCTAACACATCCATAAACGGGACCCAATCTCCTTGATTGGCCATACCCCTTGCCTTGTCTTCTAGGTACCTCCGTGGTAGGCCCGCTATGCCGTTCCGAGTCTGTTTTATGCGGTCCAAACCTCTCGCTGAATCTTTGACCACAGTTGCAATTCTACTCAAAGAGGGGAGACACCCAGAGGAAAGATATGGTTTTATTCCCCCGAGAGGACATCCTAGAATTTCCTCAAATTCTTCAATGGTTGGTACTAATTGGAAGTCTCCGAACGTGAAGCATCTCAAAGGCTGGTCGTAGTATTGGGTGAGTGATGCAATGGCTCCTATGGATACCTCTGCTATGGTCAACTCTAAGATCTTTCCGTAAGTCTTGCGGAAGGCTTGCATTTGGAGAGGTTCCATCAACCGCCCTAATTCCTTGATGATGGTGGTATCTAGGCTTTTAACCTTGACTTGGTAGAACCTCTTGCCGGTTTGATTTGTTCCCATGCTTACTAAAGTGAGACAAAAAGCTGGTGCAAATCAAAACTCCGATATCTCATGGGTGAGATGGATGAATGCATGAAGGAATGCATATGACACAGATGCAATCTAGGAATGCGGGGGCTCGAGGAATTGTCTCCTTCTTAGATACAATGTCTAGGGGTAGCAAAGTGCCCCAACATACGTTTTTTTAAGAAGGCGACACGGACCCTCCGTTGGTTTGTTTACAGAGGGGATCAAGATAGAACCCATATGCGATGCATATGCAAAAGACGCAATACGGGAATGTACATAGTATGACAATATTCACTGAACATAAGCAAAAAGGGTATATGATACTTATGCATGGCAGTGTGAAAAATGGCACACAGCGTGTTCGCTCCGTGCCCCTATTTAAGGGACCTATAAGGGAGAGAACCAACTAGGCATTTAGTGATAACCCCCAAGGTAGTCATATCTCTTTTGATAGTTTCTAGAGGTATCATTCTCTTCGAAGAACATATTGCAGCAGTAGGGACTACTAGCAACAATAAGTTTTCAAAGAGAAAAGCTCTAGATGAGGGTTCACTGTAATCAAGCAAGTCGAAGACCTAGCATGATCACAGATTCACCTCCGCTCCTTATGTTCCCATGAACCCGGGTATAGGGCCCTTTTTCACTCACAGTGTGTGCAAATAGTGTTGGTGTTTGTGTGCATCAAATGAATAAATATTTACCTCATGCATACATTTTAAAACGCACTAAAAGCAATAAAGAGTTTATATGCACAAGAACATAATGAAGGGAAACCAACAAAGGGATAAGTCACGGTAAAACATTGCACAAGATTAAATGGCCTAACTCTCTAAAAACAGTCCCCAGCGGAGTCGCCAACTGTCGCAACCTACCCTTCGGCGGGAGGGCGACGCGTGACTCGCGGGATGCGTGTTCCACGAAAGGAATACGCGCGGAGTCGCCACCAACGTTTATTTGAGGAAAACGTCGGAAAAACCGGAAAAGACGCGATCTACGAACTTTTAAGTGAAAGGTTCGGGAGTTGTATTTACGCACGGGGAAGGTATTAGCACCCCACACGTCCGTCCCAAGGGACGGCAGCCTTTAATCGAATGTGCAAACATGACTTTGATTTTTATGTTCCCTTTTATGTCCTTATATCCTTTATACCCTTTTTATATTTTTCTCTTTTTGTGGTCGACAAGGGTGTTTCCCGTTGCTCCTACGTATTCCTCAATTTGCGATGAGGAAATCAGACCTACGTAGTTCTTTCTTATCAAGTGGTTCTTTTTTACTTAAAAGGTGATCATTTTAAGGCGTTGGACCTTGAAAATGATCCATTTTACTTAGTGAGAAATTGAAATGACAAACTTCAAAAACCTATTTTTGTGGACGAGCTTGACTAGGCGAGTTGATTTTAGCCTTAGTTTCACCTTAGTTATTAGTCAATTCAATTAAGAATGAGAAATCCCAAAGAGAAAATGTCCGATTGATTTTCCGCTTTATTTTACTAAAAGGTATATTTTTTGTTATTTATATTATTATTTTATCTCTTTTTGATTTCCAACGTGGTTACGGCACGACCGAACGGTCGAAGTTCATTTTAACCGAAGTTAACGGATAATACAATTCAAACGATCGATGGAAATTTATTTTATTTTTAGTTTAAGCGAGAAATGACTTAAATAAAATGGCTTAAGCACGTCAAAAGGGGGTATAAAAAGTAAATAAAACGAGAATAAAAATACACGAAACACAATGTGGACCACCATGGGTACATAGAATGAATCGAAAAGCTTGGTTCGAGGTACTTACCCGTTGAAGATCGAAGAACGATGAAGAACGAATGAAGAACGTCGAAGAACGGTCGAAACCTTCGCGAAATTCCTTACGGAAACGTTTCGGAAGCGCCTCGGCTTAGATTTTCTTCACGGAAACAATTTTTCCAAGCAAATTCGAAAGAGAGAGAAGTGCCTAAGGGGCTAAACCCTTTTCTTCTTCATTTCCTCCCCTATTTATAGCAAAATAGGGGAGATGGTTGCCGCCCAGCTCGCCCAGGCGAGCCAGGTTGCTTCCTCCAGAAGCAACAGCCTTCTGGAGGAATCTTCTGGAGGGCCCAAGTGGGCCTGGTTGCTATTTGCACCCCATTTTTACTAAGTACACCCCCTCTGCTTTTTTTGGTGATTCTTTTTTCGTAAAGTTAGGGAAACTTACGAATTTCGTAACGATACTTGTTTTCTTTCCGTAATGTTACGGAACCTTGCGGATTACATAATCATCCCCTTTTTGACTTACGGAATGTTACGGAACCTCACTAATTATGCAACGATGCTTCCATTTGATTTCCGGTGTGTCACGGAACCTTACGGATTGTGCATCAATATTTTCTTTTGTTTTTCGGCATGTCTCGGAATTTCACAAATTGCCTAATGATGGGTGCCAAGCACCTTACAAGGACCAAACAAAGGTCACATGTCATCAAGCAAAGGTCCCCGGACGAAATTAGGGTATGACACACGCCATTTTCTTTCTCTCTCTCATTCTCTTCCTCCATTGAAGCTTCCTCTAAGCTTCTTATCCAAGACACTCTCTTGGTGGTGAAGCTTCTTCTTCCATGGCTTATTCCCTAGTGGATGGCGCCTCCTCTCACCTCTTCTCCTTTATCTTCCGTTGCAACTCCATGGCTAAAAATCACCATTGAAGGATCTCATTGAAGCTCAAAGATCCAGTCGCCATAGAAGCTTCTCAAGAAAGTTTCCATCAAGTGGTATCCGAGCAAAGGAGCTTCAAGTAGGTGCTCCTTAAACCTCCATTAATTTTCAGCTTTACCTTCTCCTCCATTGTTGTTTCTTCATTTTTTTTCTCCATGTATTTCCTCACATGTCTTGTGTTGAATGTTGTTAACATGATTCTTTAGAATTTCCACTGATTAAACTTGCTACAGAAGCTAGATTTGATTTTCTATGGTTCAAATTTCTTGTTCTTGTTCTTGAACCATGAATTATGTTGAGTTTAGGTTCCTTTGAGTTTTTTCTTGCTACTTTTGTGGCTGAAACCTAAACCATAAAATTCTTTAAAAAAATCATTAAAATATACTAAAACCTCAAAAATCTAGAGTGACATATTCACTCATTGTAGTTTTGTCATATAAGTCATGAAACTTGTCACATAAGATTCCTTATGTTGTGCTGAATTTTATTTTCTTTTTTCTTTGTCTAACTCATTTGTTCATGAATGTATGAAATTTTCTAGACATCTGGACAAAAATTAGAAAAAAAGAACCAAGTGATTTGGATAAAAGGAAAAAATAAGAAAAATCATACAAGTTGGTAGAAAAATCAGTGTCTAGGAAAAATAAAAAAAAAAGGTGAAAGGGAAGTGTGCTTGTTGATTTGGCTCAAAATTTGTTCTATAATTAGTATTTATTTTAGACCAATCTTAGTTCTGAAATTTCAATTGAAAAGTAGTGTGAAAACAAGTGTCAAAACTATAGGTTTCTTGAGCCTTTCTTTTTTAGTTTTTTTTACTCTACTCTAGAGTCATTCTGGGTTTCTCTTTGAGTCCTAGCTTGCTTTTCATTACTTTAATTGTTGAACAATCCTTGAAAATTTGTCTTGTTAAAACTCTATTGGTTTAGCTTTCATTTTTGGTCTTTGATTATTGCTTGTCTCTTGGTTTCCTTGTTTGTGAGTTTCCATATAGGGAATTGGAAAGGAGGATTGGTGCCATCCATTGAAGAATTGAGTCAAGAAGCAAGGGGCCAACCACCTTAAGAGCTATTGGAATAAGAAGCACTCCAAATTGAGTGAAACACCAAAGAGAGAACAACCACCAAAATTGAGAACTTTTTTTTTTGTAATTTTGTAATTGGCAATTTACTTGTAATTGGACACTTGTACATTTACCTTCATTGCTTTCAAATTTTGTAACAAAAAAGGCCTTTCATTGGAAGTAAGTTGGGAGCCTCCAATAGGTCACCCTTCTTCCATTTGGGTGTAATAATTTTAGGCAATTTTCCCTTAGGATAGTGAGTGTTTGTTGGGAACCTTAAATGTGGTCATCTGAACACTCTTAGGATCCGCCTAGTTTACATTTCTTGCACTTTAATTTCTTGCTTACCTTCATAGCTTATTTACTTTACTAGTCACGCCTAGTTTATCTTGTTATTGCATAATACTTTCTTCTTGCCTATCACACTTATCTTGAGTTATTTTGAACCCTAGCTTCTACCTTTTGCAAACCCCCATCAAGAAAGAACCACAACTTAGGAACCAACATGAGTCATCATTCATCTAGTGTTAATGGTGAGGGTACTAGTCATAAGGACCCTCTATCTAGAATATTAGATTAGTTGAGTTCCCTTAAGTTATGGAAAGAAACACTAGAAAGAAAGGAAAAAGGAAAAGAGAGGGTAGAAATAAGTCAACATGAGAGGGAACAAATAAGGGAAGAAGAAAAAAGGAAAATACTAAAAGAGTTAAGAAAAGAAAAACATGCCTCTTATAGTAGTCATGACTCTTTCAAGAGCCTAAGTGAAGAACTTAGTGACTATTATAGAGGAAGGCATAGGTCACATCCTAGACCTCACTCTCATAGGAAAGAAGAGGAAAGAAAGCCTCAAGAGGCTAACATTAACCTCCTATACTTCCATGGGAAGGACAATGTAGAGGCTTATTTAGATAAGGAAGTGAAGGTTGAGAAACTTTTTGCTTGCCATCATACAAGTGAGGCTAGGAAGATTTCTTTGGCTACCTTTAGCTTTCAAGGGTATGCCCTCTATTGGTGGACTTTCCTAGTTAAGGAAAGAAGGATTCATGGGGATCCTCCAGTAGAGTATTGGAATGACTTGAAAAGTGCCCTTAGGAATAGGAACATCCCTTCCTACTATGAAAAGGAGCTTATGGACAAGCTCCAAAGGCTTAGACAAGGGAGTACAAGTGTTGAAAAGTATAGGCAACAAATGGAACTACTCCTTTTGAGAGTTAGGCTTAGGAGGAGGAAAGAACAAGTATTGCTAGGTTCCTTAGTGGACTTAATATGGAAGTGAGGGACAAGGTTAAGCTCCTTCCATATAGGGACCTAGATGACCTAGTCCAACTTTGCAAAAGGGTATAGCAACAACTTAAAAGGAAGCCTACTTCATAATCTTATGGCTCTCACTCTTATCCAAAGAAAGACCAAGGTCAAGGCATCTTAGGGGCTGCACCTTCTGAGCCCAAAGATGTTAAGAGAGATGAAGGAGAAAAACAAAAGAAAAAGAAGGATAGTAAGGCCTTGTCTTCAAATGCCAAGGGGAAGGAAAAAGAGGAAAATGATTCCTCCAAGAAGATTGTTAAGAAGGAAAATCATTTTGCAACAAAAGGTGATATCAAAAGAGCACTCCTTCTTAAACAATCCTTCTACCTTCTCCTATCAAGGGAAACCTCCCTTAGCACTGCCATACCTCTTGAGCTTGAGGTTATTCCTTAAGTAAAGGAGTTGTTGGATGAGTGTTTGGTTCTTAAGATCGAGCTTAAACCCTTGTGCTTTGTTGGTGCCCAAAATAGGTATTATGAGGCACCAAGTCCCTATAATAGGTGGTATGATGAATATGTTGAGTGGTGTAACCCTCTTTTGTAAAATCACCCATGCATCCAACGTCTTCATGATTCACATACATAGGGACTCATTAGGTAGGTTTGTTCTTATTTTTGGTTTCAATAGAAACCTAGGTATGGGACACCTTAGGTTTTTCATATTTTTTGGTAGGAGTAATTAACATGAAAATATAGAAAAAGGTATGTTTTATTGCATTACTTTCCTAAATTTTTTAAATAGTGATCAAGGGGTTCCCACGGACCCTAAGAAAATAAAGGTCATTCCTGAGTGGCTCACTCCACCAAGTATAAGTGAAATTTGGGACTTCCATGACTTAACAAACTTTTACAAAAAGTTTGTCCCATATTTTTCTATACTTGCAGCACCACCCATTGAGTTGGTGTGGAACCATGTTCCCTCATGGGAAGATGCCCAGGAAAGAGGTTTTTAGACCTTACCCCACTCTAACGTTTTTTTATTCTTTTTATAGGTGTCGAGGGAAGAAGCCCAGAGTTTCAAGAACCTCTGGATTTGAGGTCAAATCCTTTTCAAGGGGGAGGGGATGATGCAATCCTAACCCCCAAGGGCATTGGATAGAAGACTCCAAGAAGATTGGGCCTCAGATGCAGGAGAAGGCCCTAGGGTTCTCATGAACCTTGGGGTAGATTTCGAGCCCATGGGCTAACTATGAGTTCACTTTTCTTTGAAAATATTAGAATATGTTTTCCTTCTTTTGGGCCATGTATTTTGGTCATTTTAGGTTTGTAAGGTACCCTACAAATTAAGGGCACCCTACCCTACAAGTTAAGGGTATCCTAGTAGTATAGGGTTTTAGCCTTGTATTGTAAGACATTTTGAGTAGTCTTTGTAGTAGGAACTTTTTTTATATTTTCATGTATTTTGTGGGGGGGGGGGGGTGAGTTTAGCAATGGGGTGTGTGTTCCCATGGGGGTGAGCTTAGCTATTGGAGGGGTGTAACACTTGCTTCCCAAGGAAGCTTCTCAAGGAAGCTTTCTTCCTTCATGTATTTTGGCATGGGGGTGAGTTTAGCTATTGGAGGGGTGTAACACTAGCTTCTCAAGGAAGCTACCTAGGCTATAAATAGAAGCATGTGTAACACTTGTGGTAACTTTGATGAATGAGAGTCTTGTGAGACACACTTCAAAGTTCAACTTCTCTCTCTATCTTTCCTTCATTCCCATGCCTTTTCTCTCTCTCTCTCTCATTCTCTTCCTCCATTGAAGTTTCCTCTCTAAGCTTCTTATCCAATACACTCTCTTGGTGGTGAAGCTT
The DNA here is from genome assembly GCF_000004515.6 of Glycine max. Taxonomy (NCBI): domain Eukaryota; kingdom Viridiplantae; phylum Streptophyta; class Magnoliopsida; order Fabales; family Fabaceae; genus Glycine; species Glycine max. Next base: position 8,497,943 of record NC_038241.2, read on the forward strand.
CTTCTTCCATGGCTTATTCCCTAGTGGATGGCGCCTCCTCTCACCTCTTCCCCTTTATCTTTCGTTGCAACTCCATGGTTGAAAATCACCATTGAAGGACCTCATTGAAGCTCAAAGATCCAGCCTCCATAGAAGCTTCTCAAGCAAGCTTCCATCACTAGCTCCTTGGTCACACAAAGATGAGCTACACCAATAAAGAGATCATAAGTCTGTTGAGGTCAGAGCTTGGTATTATGACAAACCAAGAGGTAGATGTTGTGACACCAATACTCAATAAGAGGCAATTGAGTTGGTTAAGGGATATATCACACACATATTGCTAGTACATCATATGTTTGGGCTATTAGAGCGCATTTGCTGTATTTTCTCTACAATACCATATTTTTTTACAAGAACTCAATGCATGTACACATTAGATACCTACAGTACCTCAGTGATCTAGATCACTACAACGAGTACGCTTAGGGACTAGTTACACTTTCATTTCTTTATGACCAACTGTCATATGTAAGCAAGTATGACAACAAGTAGATGGCAGGTTATATGACATTACTCATGGTAAGTATTTTTTTTGTGTGTACTTAATTTTTCTTTTTTTGTTAATATTATATGACAATAAAAATTGTTTTTATTATTTTACAAGCATGGGTGTTTAAGCATCTATCGACCATTCCAGCCAGTAAAAAGGTGTTGGGGTATGACCTCGAGCATTTGCTTGTGTCTAGGTGGTTTCCATTAAGGGGTACCAACAAGGTTGCTACGATTAGGGAGGTGTTGGATCAATTGTAGATGGTCGATGTTGTCTAGTCCCCATATGCATCCCATAATGACCTCAAACCTTTCAAGGACCAGACATACTACTCTGGCTACATTAGAGTTGGGACTATCTACCAAAGAGGGTTTTGAGCCAATTCGACTACATACAGAGGATTCCCTTGGAACATCTTGAATATGAGAAATATAGTGAGGTATGGGATGAGTGAGAGCAACATGTGGTGTCATCAGGTGAGGTTATTCCACATGGGGCTCCATGAGCCTATACTATGGACTACATGCCTTGGTATTATGAGCATTAAGATCCATATTTGATTCCGCCACAAGAGGGAGAGGTACCATGTAGTCCTATACGTATTCTGCCTCTGCCTCAGCCCCAACCTATTGGTGGTGGCCAGATACCATATCATGTACCAGGTGTAGACTACTCATGTCAGGGAATGCAAACAATATTTTCATCATTTTGTTTTAATTTTTAATTAGAAAATAATTACTAATTGTATTGTTAAATATTTATGTAGGATTGATTCCAGATTATGCCAATGCAGAGATTGTTGGACATGAGAGTTGCACCTGAAGGCACAAATACTCATCAATTCATATAACTGCTTCTGCTTATGGCACAAAAGGGTATTACAACTAGGTGTGTAAATGAGTCGAGCCAAACTGAGTACTAGAAATTTAAGCTTGGTTTGTGAAAAAAAAGAGGCTCAATCTTGACTCATTTATTTAAACAAGCCTAATTAAAAGTTTGGGCTTGACTTGTTTAAAAAAATTAAAGCTTAAACTTAACTTGTTTAGCTTATTTATAACTTAATTATTTTTTTAAGGATTTAATAGGTATACACCAATAATGTATAGAATTTTTATATTGTTAACCAATCACAAAATGTCACATCTTTAAAAAAATGAGTCTTATCCCAACTACCTTAAAAGTCACACATGTAATGTATTGTAGTTGGTTCTTAATGTAAAAACTTTACGCATACAATATATAACAATTAAACTCATTTCTTAATTTGTGAAAAAATTTCTTAAATTATTTTTAATGTTATCAATTTAGCATTTGATCAAACATTTTAATACTAATTAAATAATAATTTTTAAATAAAAAAATGTGTTTAACATGTGATTTGGTATTGTGGATCGTATATGTAATTTTACTTTTTCTATGATATATATAAGTGACCTGTTCATGACCTATTAATGTCAAACTAGTAAAATTTGGGCTTGACTCATTTAAATAGTCGAGCTCGATCTCAAATTTGAGTTTGTTTATTTAATTAAACAAACGAGCTTGATCACTAATTTAACGAGTCGAATTCGAGTAGTTCACGAATAACTTGACACATTTACACCCCCCCTACTTGTAGTTAAATGCAGCTTAGCCAAACAACGACTAAGGAAGATAGCCAACAGAGGTGTTAGAGGTAGCCGTGAAGACAGTTGATCGTTGTTCAAGACATTTGTCATTTATTATTATTATTATTATTATTATTATTATTATTATTATTATTATTATTATTATTCAACTTATGATGTTGTTTGTACAATTTTATTTTTATGTTCTATGAACTTATATTTAACAATTTATGTTTGCTTTGTTTTTATTTTGAAACAACACACGCCTAGTAATGTAATAAAGAATAAAATTTCGATTAAATTCATAAAAGAAACAAAAACAACTAACATAAATTTTATCAATTAAAAACATGACTACACAAAGTTATCAACTTCACTAGAGCTTGTTGTTGTCATTGATCCACGCATCAGAGTAATGATCTCTTTGACAGATTTTGGTTTACACAACAAGGCAAGGGTTTCTTCTCGAGATTGGCCAATCATTGCATACAACTCGATTGATCCTTTAGAACTAAATTGCAAAAAAATGAGAAACATTTTCCCCACATCGTGGTTGTCATTAAGCTCCATATAGTCGTACTCAACACAACCATCCCCTACATATACAAGTTTACAATAAAAAATGTCAAGTAAGCTTCTTCCACCTCTGATGGCATTCGTAACTGCTTTCCCCAAAGAAGCAAGTGGCATTTCCTCACTAATTTTACTAAATTTAAGACCATTAGGACATTCAAACAATAGCCCCTTAAAATGTGGTCTCATATCACCATCATAATACACAACAATAACGACTTCCTCCATCTTTAAACCAATACGTTGAATATCTTCACAATGCATTAGGCTATGTTAGACCACCAATCGTATTTATTAGCATCATGTACTATTAACTCTTGACTCAATTATCAACAACAACCAAGATTGAACCGACAAAATAGACGGTTCAGATTGTGTCAAGCTCTACAAGGGAACTACTAGTTTGTTAGACTATCACAAATATGGTTGTTAAATCATAATATAAAATATTAAATTTTACATTTTCAAAATTAAAACACCTTTTATACAAAAAAAACACAACGAAATCATGATTTTGTTATACAGTGGGGGTGAAAAAAAATAACCAAATGAAATCGTACTTTTGTTACAAATTTGGGGGTGGAATCAAATATCACAAGGAATCATGATTCCGTTGTGATTTTTGGGGTATATGGCTATACTTCGTCACTTGCGGTATTAAAAGAAAAGTAAGGAGCTTCGAACTTAGCTTTGAAGACTAGCCTAAGCTAAAACACTATCTTTCCAGTTTGAGAGATGGAAATGCCTAATTAAGTAGCCAAGAATCATCGATTTCGGAGGGGAAATGAATTTAGGAAGGATTCGATCCTAAGTGACATTGAATCAGGTGGGGATATAAGCATTGCTATTTCAACAGTTGGTGTTGAAGGACTGAATGCCAGTCGAAAGGCACATCTATGACTTAATACCTAATTTGCCACAGAAGGGCTCGATCCTAGACCTAGGCGCAAGGGAATTCTTTTTGGTATTGAGAGTGATTCCATGGTACGGAGATTTTCGATTACTTAGCACTACCAAAAGGAAGGAGAATAAGGGAAGGTGCTAAGCTTGATTGCAACATGAGTAAGGGCTTATCTTGCTCATTTCCAAATGGATGAAATTGGAGCTAGCCATATAGAAGAAGACTCTCTTCATAGCTACAAAGAGGATAAAAGGTGGGAAGATGACTTCCACAACAAGAGGAGAAAAATATACCTCTATGAAACCCAATCAAGATGTGAACAAAGGACACTACCCAAACTCTTCGATATGCACTAGCTAGGCAATCCCTTTACATAATCTAATAATTGGTCTCTTGCTACCAGATCTTCCCTTACGGATCTGCTGAAGGGAGGATTGAAAAAAAAAACAAGGCATATTTCATATATGGTGGTAGGGAGGGGAGCATACTTACTATGGATGTTGGTATTGGTTGACACTGGTATATAAGTCATGTTATACTGTTGAATAACAAGTCCTCAAATTTTCTAATTCTAGATAATTTTGGTGCTTGGGAGTCCCTAATGATTAAATGAACCAAGATTTTACCATGATTGCGATTTTAGAGAGACGCGAGAGCGAAAACCTATGGGGTTGCTTCTGTAACTGGATAACCAGCACCGAAAATCATTTTTACATTGGATGGTTAGGTGTTTTGATGATTCCAACTTTACTGACCACAACTTATGTATTTATTATCGCTTTTATTGTTGCCCCTCCAGTAGATATTGATGGTATTCGTGATCCTGTTTCCCAACTCCGCACTACACTGATAGAAAACACAACCCTAATCACAGAAGAAACCATTCCATTACTACTAAGACTTATTCTAGCTCAAGAAATCACACTAAAGCTTGGCTATTAGCTACATGCTTATCTAAATCCTGTTTGTATAAAGAAGGCTTCTCTTGTGTGAGACAAGAAAGATGACCTTGAGCTCAAGACTGACATGGCAAGCATCCATGTCACATAATCTTTCTTCTAGCCATGAATCCCATTATTGATCAAATCAGGGTAGATCCAATTCATTGGCAAATGAAAAACCAACTGTTTAATTTTATTAGAAAAAAACCTAGAAAAGAATAAGAGTCACTAAGACAAGAGCTAGGTAAGCAAGAAGGAGAGGTTAGAAAAGGTGGGGCAAGGGGATTTCCATCTCTAGGAAGATTATGTCCAGGATTCAGGTTAAAGATTGCTTTCCATCTCAGTTTCTACGTGGGTGCTTAATCATACCTAATTCTATAACAAAATCGTGATTTCATGGTGCAATTGGGAGTGAAAAAAAATAACAACGAAACCATGATTCTATTATGTTTCCTTCCAAGGGCAATTTCGGGGTAAAGCAAAAAGGCACCCATGTGGGAAGTTCTTGTAGCAATTGTGGTAGTGCAAATAGTAACTCCCATGATGATTGGGCCTATAACGGGTTCTACATCTACATGTACTGTCAAACCAGGCCCATAGAAATGAAGCGGTTCATTTTTTCGGATTCGGGTTCCGTTCCCATTTTGGATCTCTGAGTGATCACCACTGAACCACACGCCGTTACGAAGCTACCCATTTCAGAGGGTCAACACATCATAGCACTGAACCAACGGCGGCCGAAACCACCGTTCGACGCCGATCTTTTTCCACCGTTTCTTCAAAGTTTAAGTATTAACTTTTCTTTCTTCTTTGTAAGGGGTTGAATTTTTGGGGTAACACCTCTGATGTTTTCATTGCTTTTGTTTGTTTAATTTTGTTGACTCTTTTTCTTTCTTTTTTGATTTTTTTTTTGTGTCGTTTAAGTTAAACACTGATTATGAGCCTTCTGGAAACTCTGATTGATAGTGATGTGTAAGTGTTAGCGTTTACTCTATTGTGTTGGGATTTGCATTCTCTTGTACAGATTTGGAAATAAAATTTGAAGATATTCACTGGTAACTTAATTCTAGAACAATATGTATACTGTTGTTTTTCGTGTTCAGAAATGCAGCTGTATTATTTTTACGGGTAAATTTTAGTTTTGGTCCTCAATTTTTGGTAATAATTGGTCCGAGTCCCTACACTTAAAAAACGATTATTTTTTCTAATTGATGAATCTTGTCGTTTTAAAATATAGAGATTAAGAGCAATTTTGACCCAAAATTGAGGGATGTAAAACACATTTTGCCGTGTTGTTATTTAAGAGCATGTTTGGTATATATTGCCTTTTGAGAAATAATTGTTTATTCTGTTACAAGGTTAGAAAAAAGCAGTTATTCCTCCTTGAATCAAACACACACTAAGATGATATTGTTAAGCAGTCATTCGTTTGGATGGAATATAGACATCGCAGATGTATGCATGCCAACATACTTTTTGGCAGATTTATGTCAAAATCAATGGCGGATGGTGGAGTATGGCAGAAGGCCAAAATTCTGCCATATAAAAATGCCATTGCAGCCTATGACGCTGCCATAGAAGGCCTCCCTTCAAAAATTGCCTATGATGGTTGGCAAAATATCGGGCACACCATTCCACCATGGCAGCCATTGCAATGTCATTTTACAACATTGGTCAAAATCCGTAAAAAAATAAAGTTCTGGAGGTGTTTGGGGTTGGGAAAGGAGAGGAATGATACGATGTTCTTATAATTGCAGCTTTGTTAGTTTCCTGTTCTCTTTAAGCCTCAATAATTGATAGTTTTATTTTTAGTAAGCTCTTAGGAAGAACTTTTAAAAGGGAAGTAGAAGTTCAGATTGATGTGTTGTACTGCATCTTATTTATTAAGGATCTGAACTATAAGCAATCAAGGTGTTCAATTGAAATTGGAAGAGAATCACTATTCACCTCACACAGAGTAAAATGTAGATCTGTACATGTATTCATACTGAGGTTTTTTTCATAGCTATTTATGTTCCACCCTGAAGTGAAATAAAATTGTTTTTCAGAAGAAAGTCATGGCAATGAACCATGCCAGGTCTATTAGACACATTCTTACCACCAAAGAGGTAGTTGGGGTTGCATGCCAACGAACTTTCGCCACCGGTAAAGCAAAGAAAGGATCTAAAGGGGGTGCAGCTGCTGATGCACCCAAAGCATCAACTCTTAGCAAGGAAGTCAAGTCAAGTACAGTTGTAGGTGCCAGCATTCTCAAGGAAGGAACTGATCCAAAAATCCAGCCTGATTCAGAATACCCTGACTGGTTGTGGCATCTGCTTGATAAATGCCCTGCACTTAGTGAATTGCGTAGGAGGAATATTGATACACTATCTTATGAAGATCTAAAACGTTTTGTTAAGCTGGATACCCGAGCAAGGATCAAGGAGAATAACTCTGTCAAGGCAAAGAACTGATTCAATTGTCAAATGGAGAAATTAGGGGGATGGAGGGCTTGAAATAACAGTGTGGAGTTTTTCCATTTCTTTTATTATTTGATGGTTCTCAGTCTTGCTGGGATTCCTTTGAGTAATTAGCATACATGTATGCAAATTAAGCGGAACAAAAGCCAAAGAATTGCATGGTTTAACACTTGTTTCTTTTCTTTCGATTACTTTTCTGTCTGTTTTTTTCCCTGGGATACTTGGTAGATTAAATATGATTGCCTTTGTTGATTGAACAGAACCTTGTCAATAATTGTTTTTTCTCTTTTTTTTTTCCTTTAGCTTTTGAAGACTTATTCGACATTTATTATAATGTTCTTTAAAGAGGATTCTTATATAGGCGGCGAAGGAATGTCCTTCCCCTCTAACACAGAATTGTGGTGAGTACAGAACGGTAATTGCTCATTTGTGCACATTAAATTTGCTTTCGTTCAAGAATCACATTGCCTAAGTAAAAATCTACATAAAATTTCCCATTACATATTTTGTGAAAGATAAATATGGAATTTTTAATTTTCGTAATCATTTCTGATAGAAATGCAATGAGATTTGTTATGATTGGCATTGCTCCCATTATGTGATTCTTCTTACAAGAATGGTATATTGTACTTCACAAACATAAACTAGTACCACATAATGCAATATGTATTAAGTTATTTTTATTGCTTCGTGTACATGGGCCATAGTTTTGACATTGCTATCGAACTTCATGGGTGTAAGCCACCATCTCTTGTCCCCCAGCCAGTGAACTTAACTGGTGGGTGATCCAATGGTTATCTCACTTTTGGAGGTTTACTTAAAATGCATATACTATTTCCCTTTTCTATGATTGACTTGGTGGAGCCTTCTTTTGAGGGATTAGTCATATACCGGAATGGGTTTGATGAACTTTTTAATTGCTTACCTAAAAAGGAATTTACCCTTCTAAAGTGGGACTTGTTTTCTGTTTTCCTTTATTTTATTTTTAATTATGAAAATTCACTTTATTTTTATTTTGTTAAAAAATCTTTGAACATAAAAATAATTTTTATTTTTTAATTATGAAAATTCACTTTATTTTTATTTTGTTAAACAACCTTTATTTTAGTTTCAATGTAAACAGTCCCTTAGTGTGCATATATCTTTGATTTAATGAGTTGAATATACAGAGTACTTTAATTAAAATAATAATGATTTTTTTTATCTTCTCACTTTATAAATTATATCAAGTTAGAAGAGTTTAATCATTTTAAGATCCGGGAATGTGTATTGGTCATGGTTCAGTGGTCCCTGACTGGCTCCCTGCATCATTAATTTTTTTTATTTTTTTTCTTGATTGTAGTCCCTGTACTGTATCTACTTATCACATAGGAAAGTGTTTAATGTTTTCTAAATGCAAAATTGGGACAAGGAAAATTTGTTCTCTTTTATTTTAGAATTTTATTTTGAGATGCATGTATATATAAAAACAATAAAAGTGAGAGATAGAGATAATATTATACCACATTACGTATGGTATCAATTATTTGATGTTCAATCAAATAATTGAACTGTAATACTGAATCTCCATATGTTTAGATGGCATAATAATCTGGTGGTAAGAGCATATCCTTGACAATGAAACAATGTTTATAATCCAACCTTGTTCAGTGAACAGGATATTGTGAAGTTGTTAGTGAGGGTTGTCATGCTCCTAGAGCCCATGTGAGGGTTTGGTTTTTCTGACCCCTCACTAAAGCAAGAAAGAGACTAGCTGAAGTTAAAAGAGGAGGCAAAGAAAATGATACTAGTGGAGGGTGGAATTCGACATGACATGCATCATTGTTGTTAAAAGCAGGCAACCTCCTCTATACAGCTTTTGGATGTAATACCTATATGTTAAAAGCTTCCTTTCTCACATGTTCACTTTTGCTTTTGAGAGTTGTGATTCCAAGATCAATGAACATGAGTGGTTTGGTTGGACTCAGGTCACTGTTGAGCACATAGCAAAGACAGCTCACCAAGATCTTTAAACACAATCACTGCCAGCATATGTCCTAAGCAAGGTGAACTACCACTGTCTGAAAGGATTACCAACCCTCATTAACTTGCATTAAGGCCATTGATTCTCATGATAATTGTTCACCCCCTCAATTTGTACATTTCAGTTGTGGTGATAATAATTGTTGGTTTAGTAGATCTTGATGGCTTATCTGCAAGCATGAAGCATCTTGAAATATTGGATGGCTTCTGTTTTTTTATCTGTGGCTTAATTGCATTCAAAATTTGACTTGTGCCTCCTTTTTACTTTTTAAATGAAAGACCAATATTAGTTGTTAATTTGTTAGTTTTTATTAGTGGAAGGGTTTTGAACCCACAACCTCTCCCTCCTCCCTTCTCTCTTCAACCATCAAATCAACTTTATAACATTTAACATGTGCCTCTTAACTCTCATTTTTAGTCAGACATAAGAGCTGAAAAACTAGGATAATATGTTAGGATCAAAGAGGTTAGATATTAATAGCACAAGAAAGTAATTGATGATGGTAATAAGAAAGGAGTATTTCTCAAGTCTCAATTATTCAACCAATATTGATTTTGTTTTGTTCCGGAAAAATGTTTCTGGTCGATACTGGATAAGATCTTTGTGGAAGGGTAGAAACTTTATGTAATGGTATATTCTCACGAGGGGTACATCAGCCATGTCCACCACGCGTGCTTGCTTTTTTGTTATTTACATTTCTTAAATATGACAATGTCAAATTACTTCATTACCTCATGTTTACATGCTCGTCGTACATTAATTTCTATTTTCTTTGTTTAACCTTAGCATAAGTCCTAATAGTCATTGACTCATTATTCTTTGTTGAACCTTAGCATAAGTCCTAATACTCATAGACTCATTAATTGACTTTCTAAAGAAAAAAAAAAAAAAGAAATGAGCTGTGTTTCTCTATTTGTCGAATTATACGTGAAGAAGAAATGTACAATTTTTGTGGTAATAAAAACATTTGAAAAATGAAATTCAAACCAAGAATAGGAATGTATGAGAGAAGAAAATTCCAATAACAAAAGTTTCAAAGTAGAAGTAGTATTTTTCACGGCATAATTTCTCATACAATATTACTTTTATCTCTGAAACACTTTTTGTTTGGAAAAAAGTCTTATGGTAATATAAATTAGGTAAAATTGTAAATTTGGTCTCCCATTTTATCTTTAATTTTGGATTTTGTCACCCGATAAAATCATTCACAAATTTTATCATCGTATTTAATCAAATCATGCAATGTTGGTCCCCCAATCCACAATTAGACGTTGATTGTTACAAAGTAATGTTGACTGTCACATGTCACGTTCTTATTGGATGATGACTGTCATGAGTCATGTTCTGATTGATCAATAAAAACAATAATGCATGCATTTCATCTTTCATGGAGTTGACATCCAATCAAAACATGACACGTGACAGTCATCATCCAATAAGAACGTGACACGTGACCATCAACATTCATTTATTCAACGTACAATTGTGGGTTAGGGGACCAACATTGTCTGATTTGATTAAATACGAGGACAAAATTCATGAATAATTTTATCGCAGGACAAAATCTAAAATTAGAGTCAAAATGGAGGACAAAAAATACAATTTTGCCTATAAATTATTGACAGTATTCATTAGTTTGGTTAATGATTAATTTTTGTCAAAAAATTTAGCCATTTTTAATGAGACCGTTTTTTTTTAATCATGTTTTTTTATCTATAATATTTAAAGAGAACGAGTTGCACTAACAGTTTATTGATGTATAATTTTCGGTTTAGGTAAACGTATAATAATTGATTAGACCGAACCGAAAATTTCTAGCTTGTTCTTTTCATGTTGCCATGGCATCAAATCATTGGTTAATTAGGCCCATAAATTTTGATTTATTTATTTTAACTTTTAAAAGTTGGACTTTTAGGCCGAATGCTAAATTTAGGTTCACAAACACAAACAATTCAACTACTTTTAGAGAGGGCGGTGGGTTAGGGAGACGATTAGTCAGACCCCCAAACAATATGTTGTTGCTAAATGAAAGTTAATATTTTTGCACACTTAATTTTTGAAACTTTTTTTTACCTGCACTCCAATCACATAATATTCTTTTTTACTAATATATAAAAACACATTATTTTTTGGGATAAAATATATTTAATTATATAATTTAATTTTAGTCTCTAAACTTCATCTTTAATCAATTTGGTCTTTAAACTTTATAAAAAAAATTAATTTTTTTCTGATGATAAAACTCGTATGAGGAAAACACAAATCACTTTTTTTTCTCCTAAAATTCAGAAATCAAATTATCAAAATTAAAATATGAAGATTAATACTAATGTTTATAAAAATACAAGAACTAAAAATATATTTTACTTTTTTTCCCTCCTTTCTGTTAGAAGAATTTAGGAGGATTACAACTAAATTTGATTGCAAATGAATTAAATAATTTGTGACGGTTAAAAACTCTTAAAATGAATTAAATAATTTTTGGCAACTAAAAGTCTCCAAAAATTACAATTTCTCATTACTTCTAGGGCGATTTCCTTGTAATTTTTAATGAGATGAGGAGGAAGATGAAATAATAATGAATTTTGATGTCTTTTTAGTGTGTTTAGAAAAGTAGAGAGAATATAACTAAGTTTATTAGCCATGTCAAGGAACTGTTTAACAAAATTACCATTAAGTACCAACAAAAATATATTTTATTTTTACAAGGATCAAATTAATAAAAAAAAATTATGATAACAAAATTAATGCTGTTCAAGTTTTTTTAAGGACCCAAAATATATTTTGTACTTGTTATTTTGGTTGAACAATCGTATACGGCTAAGATGTGAATTGTGGAACTAAACTATCACTTTAACCACATCTTTATAGAATATAATTGATTGTCCAAAGACTAAGACTGATAATTTATTTTATTACAAGTTGCACCCAACATTTGATGGTCATTGGTGACATGAGTTCTGTCTCTGAAAGTGTGAAGCAAAAGCACCCTGCTTCAGTTTAGCCTCTATAATTACTTTAATACCTTTGTGAACAGTGAAATCTCATTACCATTGGTTCAACTTCCCTGCTTCTACCATCATTGCATCCAACCCTTCTTTCACTATTATTATTCATGTCCTTTGCATCCTACAAAGGGTTCACTGTTCTAAACCATACTCATCAATGAGATTTTAATTGGCATCTTAGAGTTCCCTTTTAAGATTCCAAGTTGAACAATTTTTATTTTTTCCTTCAGGAATACAACATTCCTTTCTCATGCTATCTTCTACAAATGGTCTTGTGATCACTTTCATAAACAATATTCCTCTTTTAAGTGCCTCTTACCTTTTCTGTGTTAACATTGTGAGAACAATTATGGCTGTTTCCATTCTCATACTATTTACTTGATATTATTAATTATGATCACATCACCAACCCACGTAGCCAACCTCAAGGACCCTTCTTTTTCCATGTTGTGTTCTTGTGATACTTATCATATTTGATTACTCAGTGTTCTAATGGAATTTTGCAACTAGTACAATTCAACCCTTTAATTAGTCTCATGTGTTGTCTTCATATGTATGCTTTAGTGCTTTTCTACATTTCTCACATGTGAATATTTTGGTTCCCTTTATACTCACTTAGTTACTTGTTCATTGCCATAATTCCCATGTAAGCTTTCTTGGGCTGTATTAGTTTTCTATATTCCTCACTAGGTCCAGCTTCCATACTCTTGTTTTGTGCTATATCAGTTCCATCCTCAATTACTCTTTTTCTTTCCCTTTCCCTTTCACCTTTTCAATCATTAGTTTCAGTGTGAGGTTGAGTTGATCTTAGTTTGTTCTTCTCGGTTTCAATTATTATCTGCTTTCATTTTGTTAAAGTTGTTACTTGTTAAGAGTTTTCAAATCACTAGTGTTTTTTAGCCTTTTCAATCTTGTCAATGCCTCCTACATACTTTCCTCTTCGTTGGGAGAGCACTGGGGACCAGTGGTGGTATGCATCACCGATAGATTGGGCTGCTGCTAATGGCCACTATGACTTGGTTCGTGAGCTGCTCAGAATGGATAGTAATCATCTTTTCAAGCTCACTTCCTTGCGCCGAATCCGTCGTCTAGAAGTGGTATGGGATGATGAAGAACAGTTCAATGATATTGCGAAGTTTCGTAGTGAGGTGGCACAGAAGCTGCTTCTTGAATCTGAGTCCAAGAGAGGGAAGAACTCTCTCATCCGTGCCGGCTACGGTGGATGGCTAATGTACACTGCTGCCTCGGCGGGAGACTTGGGTTTTGTTCAAGTCCTTCTTGAGAGGAACCCTTTGCTGGTTTTTGGTGAGGGAGAGTATGGTGTTACTGACATACTTTATGCTGCTGCAAGGAGCAAGAATTGTGAGGTTTTTAGGCTGCTATTTGATTTTGCTGTTTCACCAAGGTTTTTGAGTGGCAAAGGTGGGATAATGGAGGAGAATGTTGGGGACATTCCTTCTGTTTACAGGTGGGAATTGACCAATAGGGCTGTTCATGCTGCTGCTAGAGGAGGAAATCTGAAGATTTTGGAGGAGCTTCTTGCCAATTGCTCTGATGTTTTGGCTTATAGAGATGCTGATGGATCTACTGTTTTACATGCAGCTGCTGGCAGAGGGCAAGTTGAGGTGATAGTCTTGTCTTTCATTATGAGTTCTGTTTCATTTTCATGCACCAAATGTTTGAAGCTATAGCTCTACTCTTTTGCCTTCTTTCTCATAACCCCTTTCAGATTACTATTCTGGTGTAGTAGTAGAGGAATTCTAAAAGTTCTAAATATATAAAGTTTTGTTTGGTGTTGATTGAACATAGATTATTTCTTGATATGTACAATGAAGAAACCCCTCACAGAGAATATTTGGTATGGAATATCAGATAGCAGTAGAATTATTCTAATCTTAGTAAGATCCTTATTATTGTGAGTAATTTTTGCATGTTCGCATAGACTATATCCTCAGGCACAAGTAATTAAAGCTGAAGGTAATAGTAAAATAGTCTCTTTGGTCCTGGTTCTATATATATATATATATATATATATAAAAGATCCTTTTAACCACTTCACAAAGAATTAAGGAATGTAGTTACTGGTATTAAATTTATCAACAATTTATATAAATATCCTAGAGTCTTAAATTATTAAGATCTCATTCTCTTTAACATTTTAGCAGCTAATTAAGTAAAATATCTCATCTAATGTAATAACTTTTTGCATTCTATAGGAAGAGGAGAAGTGAATGAGAGAGTTAATTTGCCAAGTGATCTTCCCTTATCCTCATGAGAGAAGAGTCCAAGAAATTAATATATTATATTTATTTTTTATTGACCAAAACAAATTGTTGAATAATTAAGGGTATTTTTGTAAAAAAAAAAATAGTAATACAGTAGACAATCTTGAGGTTCCTTATCAAAAGAGACTAAGGTAAACTTTTGAAAAAAGGTTTCCATAAAAAGGATTGGAAGGAGTAATTTTACCAGAGACTTTTCTATCTTTTTTATTATTATTTTAATACATTTTGAGCTTTTGATTGGTTTTGCCTATAGGCACTGTTCAAGAATTACTCTATTGTTGTTGAGCTTCCCATACTAATGCAATTATGAACTCAGAGAGGAAGATCAGCCTCTTGTTTTATCTTTTCATTTCATTTTCTTGTAATGATATGACATTAAATCTGAAATAGTCTTGCCTCCTATGCAGGTAATTAAATATCTTACATCATCCTTTGACATGATCAACTCCACAGACCATCAGGGTAACACTGCTTTGCATGTGGCTTCTTCCAGGGGCCAATTACCAACAGCTGAAGCTCTAGTCTCAGCATTTCCCTCACTTATGTCTCTGAGAAACAACTCTGGAGAAACTTTTCTCCACAGGGCTGTGTCCGGTTTTAAATCTCATGCATTCAGAAGATTGGACAAGCAGGTTGAACTTTTGAGAAACATGCTGAGTGGGAAGAACTTTCATGTGGCAGACATTATCAATGTCAAGAACAATGATAGAAGAACTGCTCTTCACATGGCCATCATAGGCAACATTCACACTGATCTTGTGCAGCTCCTGATGACTGCCCCATCTATAAATGTGAATATATGTGATGTTGATGGCATGACCCCACTAGATTACCTTAGGCAACACCCCAAATCTGCATCATCAGATATACTAATCAAAAAGTTGATCTCAGCTGGGGGAATGTTTGGCTGCCAAGGCCATAGTTCAAGAAAAGCAATAGCATCACACTTGAGAATGCAAAGCATTGGAAGCAGTCCAGGGACATCATTCAGAGTCTCAGACACTGAGATGTTTTTGTACACTGGCATTGAGAATGTGTCAGATGCTAGTGGTGATCATGGAAGTGGAGGAATGAGTTCATCTTCATCTGAACACATTCCATACGATCTGAATGCCACTGAGAATCGCGTACCAATCGCAGCCAAAAGGCCTAGTACTGTGAACCATGCAGCAGCAAGTTTGAAGAGAGTTCTTCTGTGGCCTAGGGTGAAGGACAAGAAATCTGAAGGGTTCAAAAAGTCTTCTACAACAGATGAGGGTTCAGTGGACTCATGCCGGAAGCGGAATAACAGCTTTGATGAAACTCCAACCCCACTTAGACAAAGATTTTCTAGGCCATCTTCACTTCCCAACAACAAAAGAACTCTTTCTGTCAGGAGTCAGCAATCAAGTCCAAATGCCAAGAAGAGGTTTGCTTCAGGACCAGTGCATGGAGTCATACAATCCATGCCACATGCAAATGTTTCTGGCAGATCAAGGTCTAGTTCCTTTTCAAAGTCGTCAATTTCTTCACCTAGATCAATAGACAAGCAAAAGGGCATTTTCATTGACAATGACATTGCCGGACCATCTTGCTCAAGTCAACCATCACCACCACCTGATGATGATGAATCACCAAAGTTGGTAAAGAGAACTTCTGTTGGAAGGAAGTTGAGGGACCATTATTTCTGTTTTGGTGCACCTGGCATTAATGTCAAAAACTCAGTTCACAGGCAGCAAGAAAGCCAGAGTTACAAGGCTCATGTTGTTGCAGTGGCTTAATGGGATGAGCTTATATAGGTAATTCTCCTGACCAGGCTAATTCAACAAATAAGGGATGAAGCTGATTCATCAACTTTAAACTTTACTGTTAAGGGTCCCTTGGGGGTTCCTTAGTTGCAAGCTTTTATAGATTATATTTTGTTACTTAAGGATTAGCTCATCCTCAACTTCACTTGTTAATGGTAAAATGCTGTTAAAATATGATTATCATATTAGCATCAAATTAACTCAATTTGGTGCTTAGTAATGTAAGAATTAGTGTTGCCAATGTACTGATTAAACCTTTTGGATTAAGCAGTCATCTGCATTTTTGTTAGATGATTATCTACTAATCATGTGCATGAATGAAACTCGAAGACATTATACCTATATAATGCCTTTTAAAAGGGGCAAATAAAGAATGAAAGCACATAATACTCTTATAAAGATGGACGTTAGAAAGCAAAAGACAATGCATGAGTGTTGAAGTGTGAGAGATGAATTTAAAGGTCACTTAACCAACCTACTGAAAGGAGTTGGGAAGATGAGAAGTTAAAAATATATTTGGATCTTATTGATGTGACTTGAAAATAAGGGATGGAAAAGATCTAAGTTATCTAACATAACAGTTCCAAGGATTAATGCTTTTAATAAATGTAAAACATGTTTAGCACTTGCTTGGTAAGAGTGAAAAAAAGGGAGAATCAAGAAAAATGAATTAAAAAGTTGATAATATGTATTTAAAAAGAAAACATTACGTTTCAACTTTCCTTTTTTCACAATTCTTCCTCTGTTTTTATTAAATTGTATCCTACTTCAACGTATATCTTGATTTTGATATAAACTGTGTTTTATGAGTATATTAACTGAAGTTACTGAACTGATTTACCTTTGGTGTGTAAGTGTTCATAATTTTTAGCCCAAAGACTTGTTAAATTCGACATAGAGAAGAACTGCAAGATAGCGTTTCTTAATGTAAAATACTTTTTTTTAGAGGATAGTATGAAAGTGCACGAATTACAATCAAACAGTAAAGGATAGTATGACAATTCAAGGAAGATAACTGAGCAAACTTATCTTTCTCATAACCTTTTAGTGTACAATAATCACACTAAAATTAAAACATATGATCTTCTATATACGATCCAAATCTTTTAATATATAATACAACAAGTCACATTCCCTGCATGCTCACACAACTAACTTTTGTGCTATCATTATTTCATATTAAATTATGCACAATGCTTTTGTAGCTTAAACAATCTCAGGATGGATCTTGACATTTTGAGGATCCTGGACAAAATAATACATCAAACCACTTATATATAAGTATTTAAAAATTTAAATATATATTATATAAAAAGACAAGCTTGTAATTTCAATTAAAATAATGTTTTATTGCATTATGTGAATAACATTTTAAAAAATCTTTAAAAAAATGTTTTACAACTTTTTTTTTTTCAGTAAACTCCTTTATAATTGATAAAATATTGAGTTCCGTTCCGGTTATTGATTTTTCTAAGATAAATCACAAATTTGCAACAGAAAATGATGCACACATATGACATACCAACATGCCTAGTCTGAGTTCCGTTCCGGTTATTATTTGCCTCTCAGCTCCCAATCACTATTGCAGACAAGTTGGACAGCTAGACAACAAACTCATGATCTAGCAAAAAGAAAGTCTTGCAAGCGGTGAGCTACGTTAGCCACTGAGCATACATTGGGAACTTGGGCAATTGGCTTTGCAATCAAATACGTTATTTGGTTTAATTATAACAAATTACCCTCTTTCACTGACTATATAAGTAAAGCAATTCTGTACAACCCTCTTCCAATTATCTGCGTTGCCACAAATTTAGAAAATGGTGAAATTTCATTTAATTTTTTGGGGAAAATTGAATGTTTAATTCATTGAAAAAGCCACACAGGTAACTTCCTGAAAGAATTGACAACAATTGTCTTGTCATCACCCAACATAAAAATGTGAAAGATGCAAACTACACAGGTTATTAACTTATATCAAGACAGGTCTATATACCCAATTTTAACATCAAGAACAAATTTCGTTATTATGACAACTGTTTTTGAAATACTAATATCCTAATGAAATTCAATAATATCAATATATCTTGCTAAAACCGAACAATCGGAACTTATCCAGTGACTTTCTATATGCGGTGTGTTGTGATATTGCGATTTGTGTTGGGTGTGACACCCTCTATCCCTCACATATATATTAATAAAGAAATAAAAATTCAAATATTAATTAAAAGTATTTTTAAAACATTTTTAAATACAAGCCTTTCAAATGGGTAAAAGGTTCACATTCATTTTCTTCTACATTATATTCAAACTTGTTCAAATAAATAATAAAGTCATCTCGACTCAAAGAATGTCATCTAAGTTTCATACAATTAATATAGAACCTATATCCTAATGTCACATCCTATCAAAGTGTGGTGTTTCCGTGTCCTCTAGCATGAGGTTCTTCATGGCCATCCGTCTATTCATCTGTTCCCCCGATACAAAGTTCAAGATCATCACAGGATCCAAACACAAACAGCAAACCGGGAGTGAGTTATCACATTTCTAACTACTAGAGAGAAACAACACAACATATAGTAGCCAAATACAATTTACTTAGCATATCTCACACTATTTCATCACTTTGTCATTCATCTATCACACTTTTCAATCATCAATCACAATACACAGGAATCACACACTCCGATCAAGACATAATAACACATCAATTTCATAATAAACAATTAGCAAGCGTATGCAATAGTTATGCTCAGACTCAAGCCTATATGCAATGTGGTACCATGTCAGTGAAAAACCTCGTCGGGCACCTAGGAGTACATGACAAGACAAACCACACAATAGTAAGTCAAGTCACTCTCACTAGGTAATATCATAGGGAGACCAGTCAGGGTCACAGTGTTTTGCGAGAATGTTCCAACCATATGGGATCAACATAGGCTTAAAGGAGCACTCAAACCGTGTGACCCCCAAGGCCTACACTCCGAAGAGTCCGTCAGGGGCTCTCCCTCCTGATTCAGGTCCAACCCAGAAAATATTTTAGCACACAGACTCTATCTATGAACTGTACAAAACACACGACTCCTCAATTGTTCTCAAAATAATTTTAACTCGTCGCCCTTTAAGGGTCTTATCATTAACTCGTCGCCCTTAAAGGGACTTAACATTAACTCGTCACCCAAAAAAGGACTTAGCATCAACTCGTCGCCCTAAAAGGGACTTAACATCTACTCGTCGCTCTAAAATGGACTTAGCATTAACTCATCGCCCTTGAAGGGACTTATGATCGTGTGATTATACAATTCATAGTTCACAACTCAATGTACATATATATCTCAATCATATACATACTCAATTTATCACATACACTTAATCTCAATCACAATGGTATAATCTCAATTTAACATGTTATCACACCTCATGAATAATATACACTTTACCTATGAACTATGCAATACACACATCTACTCAATTGTTTTCAAAATCATTTTAACTCGTTGGGTTCCCACACTCGATCCCATCACAATACTCGTCGGCCTTAAAGGGTCTTACAATTGTGTGATTGTATAGTTCATAGTTCACAACTCAATACACACATCTCATCTCAATACACATGTATTTCATCATTCGTCACATGTTCAATTTATCACATACTCACAGTTTGAATCATCATTTCATAACCTCAACATAACAATTTATACAAAAGATTTTATCACAACATGGAATGTAAAACCTCTGAAATAGTTCCTCACAATTGTATCAAAATCAATTAATCAAAATCATGGGTTAACACAAAGACATCACGAAAATACATTCAGCCTGAGACAAGAGAAGGGGAAAAACGAAAATGAGGCCAAAAAGAGGCACCTGACTTAACATAACTATTTATACCTAGGGTATTCAGCCTATTATTTGCTCTATATTTATTTATTTATTTTATAAAAAACAAATTCTATTTTATTTTCTATCAAAGAAATAAATGAAATACCTTTTTTATTTTCTCTCAAATCATTATTTTAATTAATAATTATATCTCCTTATTTATTTATTTATAAAATCTCATCATTTTTGTAAAACTCTATTTATTTATAAATAACAATCATTTTTAATCTAGATTACAAAAATTTGGATGTTACGTTGGGCTTCATTGGACCAGCCAATAATGTTGGGTTGGATTTAAGCCCAGACTCGATCCAGAACAATTTCATTAAACAATGTCACTACTAGGACATTACGAACTTTTACATTTTTATTAATTTTTAAATCATAAATACACATTAAAAATAGTAAAATTATTTTTGGAAAAATATGTTTAGTTTTTATACTTTCAGTTAGACGTGGTCAACATTACTTTCATATTAATGAACTTGATCATCAAACTTTAAAAACACCAAAAATTAGTTTTTTCTCTCAGAGAATTCTATATATTTTTTAAAGTTAAAAGGGACTAAAATCATATATCTTTTAAAGTTTGAGGAAAAAATCATCTATATAAAAATATAAGGGCCTTGATCATATTTGACTAAAAGTATAAGAATTAAAAATACATTTTTTCCAATTATGATTTAGCCCCTCACTATCCAGTTTAATATTCTTGTTTATTTTAATAATATTTTTATTATTAATATAATAAGATAGTTTTAATAGAACACCCATTTTAAACTAAATGAAATGGTAGGTTATAAAACAATTTAATGTATAAATATAATATAATGTTGAATTCATAACAAAGGAAGACAAAGCATTTTTAAGATAAACCATGTGAGATTACACCCTAATGATAAGTACACCATAACTCACAAGTACACCATAACTCACGTAAATTATTGGTTAAATTAATTCGTAGGTTTATGAACTATTTGATACAATTCTACCCTGCAAGAGCATTGGATAGAAGACTCCAAGACGATTAGGCCAGAGATACAAGAGAAGGTCCTAGGGTTCTCATGAGCTTTAGGATAGATTTTGGGCTCATGGGCTAAGTATGAGCCCACTTATCTTTGTACATATTAGATTAAGGTTTTATTATTTTTTTGGCCTTGTATTTAAGGCTCCACAATATAGGTAAGGTACCCTAGAAATGTAGGATTTTTCAGCCCTTGTATTTTAGGGCACCTAACCTAGTTTTTGTATTGGGGTAGTTTTGTAATTTCACATGCATTAAGTGAATATTTGATGTGTGTGGTTGGAAATAAATTTAATTGAATTAGGAGAAGCCCAATCCAATTAAATTTTAGAGGGGGAGATGAGCATTTGCTTGCTACACCTCATTGTCACATCATATAGTCACACTTTGTGTATGTCCTTCATGCTTTACATGTTTCATGACACCTAAGCACACTTAGTAGAGAATCTTGGACTTGATCTTGGATTAGTGGGCTGAACCATAGCTAAAATTCACTAATCATAATTAGTGAAATTTTGGCTCCAAAATTTGGCTCCACAAATTCAATTTCAAATTCAAGTAAAATTTGAATAGAAATTCAAAATTCCCTCCAATTTTATGTGACACTTAGGCTATAAATAGAGGTCATGTGTGTGCATTTTTTCAATTTTGATAATTTGAAAATTAAACTTCAGATTTCAGAACTCTTTTAGAGCACAAAATTTCGTGCTCTTCTTTTCCTCTCCCTTCATTCATCTTTTTCTTCCTCCAAGCTCTTATCCATGGCCTCCTACGGTGGTGAGCTTCTTCTAGACTCATCTTCTCCTTGAAGTGACATCTCCTTTCTCTCTTTCTTCTCCATTCCGATGTCATTCATCTTCCAAGAAGCAAAAGAATCCATTGATGAAGAAGATCATAGGCCTACAAGCTCCAACGGAGCTTACATCATGTGGTATCAAGAGCATCTTCATCTAGGTGATGTTCTTTTGCTTCCTCTATCTTTTTGTTCGGTGAATTCTCTTTAATTCCTTGTTCTTCATCTTATTCTCCATGTATATCCTCCATTGTCTTATGGTTTGGTGTTGTTTAGAGTAGATTTTAAAAAAATAATCCGATTAAATCTTAGATCTACACTTGTTCTTGCATTTCTATGGTTCAAATTTTGTAGATCTAGTCTTGAATCATGTTTTTGTGTTGATTTTAGGTTCTATCATTTTTCATTCATAATATTCTTGTGCTGAACTTTTAGATCTAAATTTTCTTCCAAAATATTGATTAGAAAAAAAAACACAAAAATCTAAGTGTAAATCACTTAATCCATGTTGTCTTAGAGTCATGTTTAGTCATAGTAATTGTCACATTATGCTCTAAGTTTGTGTTGAATTTTTATTTTGTTTATTGAATTCTAGATACATTTGTTCATGTATTCTTGTCATTCTTAGCCTATCTTTTGAATTTTGAGTCTAATTCATGCATGTTATTTAGTTCATAACATGTTCTAAATCAATTCCTAGAAGTAGTCTTGTTGTTGAACTCTTTTTTTTGTTTTCTAAGTTTCCTACATGATGCCTATGATGAAGTTGAGTTGTGGTGCTTGTGGAAGCAATGCTTTCCAAGTTTATTTTGATGATGCCAAAGACTCAAGTCAAGAATCAAGATTCAAGAGAAGACTCAAGATATGCAAGAACTTCAAGAAAAACATCAAGATAAGTATAAAAATATTTTTTCAAAAGAAAAGATTGAATAACACAATTTTTCCAAAAGAATTTTTCAAAGAAAAATCTTTTACCAGAGTTTTTACTCTCTGGTAATCGATTACCAGAAGGCAGTAATCGATTACCAGAAGCCCAAACAGTTTTATAACTGTTTTACAAAGTAGTAATCGATTACCATGGGCATGTAATCGATTACCAATGTTTTTAAACGTTGGATTTCAAATTTCAAGAGTCACAACTTGTGATAAAACATTTTCAAACTTGTTTAATCGATTACACAATATATGTAATCGATTACCAGTGTTTCTAAACATTTTGATTTTTAAATTTAAACATGAAGAGTCACATATGTTGATGTGTAATCGATTACACTATAATGGTAATCGATTACTAGTGACTTATTTTGAAAATTAAATTATCAAAAGTCACAATTCTTAACTTTTAAAGTGACTAGTTTTCAAAAAGAGTCACAACTTTTAAAATGACTAGTTTTCAAAAGAGTCACAATTTTTAAAGTGACTAGTTTTAAAGAAATTGCCAAGAGTCACAAACTTTAACTTGAGTCATCAAATGACTATAAATATGTGATCATGGCACGAATTTCAACTAACTGATTTTCATTCAATTATTCTTAACATCTTTCTAAGAGTTTTTGTTCAATACATTCTTTGTCAAGAAAAGTTCATTGGTCAAAAACTTGTGCTATTCTTCTTCTTCCTTCCTTCTTCCTTTTGCCAAAAGAATTCAAAGAACTAACCGTTTGAGAATTCTTTTGATTCTTCCTTCTCCCTCTTGCCAAAAGAATTCAAAGGACTAACCGCCTGAGAATTCTTTTGATTCTTCCTTCTCCCTCTTGCCAAAAGAATTCAAAGGACTAACTGCCTGAGAATTATTTTGATTCTTCCTCCTCCCTCTGAACAAAAGATTTCAAAGGACTAACCGCCTGAGATATCTTTTGTTTCCTCTTACAAAGATTCAAGGGACTAACCGCCTAAGAATTCTTTGTCTTAACACATTAGAGTGTACATCCTTTGTGGTACAAGTAGAGCGTACATCTACTTGGGTTGTAATACTGAGAACAAGAGAGGGTACATCTCTTGTGGATCAATTCAAGTGGAGCGTAGATCCACTTGGTTGTTCAAAGATAACAAAGGAGGGTACATCCCTTGTGGATCTTTTCTTGTAAAGGATTTTACAAGGTTAAAGGAAATCTCAAGAACCAGTGGTTGCTTGGGGACTGGATGTAGGCACGGGTTGTTGCCGAACCAGTATAAAAACTTGTGTTTGTTTTCTTCTTCCCTACACTCTTTACTTTTCCACTGTGCTCTTTTTATTTACGCTTTACTTTTGTCTAAGTTATTGTTTCAATTCATTACTTCCTCATAACTTAGTAGTAAAGCCAAATTGAATCTAATAACATTAAGAAGGATAAGTTTTTTAATTAGTCAAGACCCATTCATAATTAATTCAACCCCCTCTTCTTAATTATTTTAAGACCACTTGATCCAACAGTGTTGAGTTGTGGCTGGATTTGTGAATCAAAATAATTCTTAAGCTCTCTTGAATTGAGTTATTCATGATAATTTAGCATAAGCAAACACAAATTGTAACTATCCAAGCCTTAAGCAACATAAACACTACTCTTGATTTCTAGGTTGAAATCACTGGTGCTGGCAGCTTGAACATACAAACTTGTATAAATTAATGGGAATTGGTCACTATGTTGTTTGAGCTGAAAGTTTTACTGAATTTTCTAGACATCTGGACCAAAATTATGAAAAAAGAACCAAGCGATTTGGATTAAAGGAAAAAATAATAAAAATCACACAAGTTGACTGAAAAATCAGTGTCCAAGAAAAAAAAGTGAAAGAGAAGTGTGCTTGTTGTTTTGGCTCAAAATTTGTTCTATAATTGGTTCCTATTTTATACCAATCATAGTTCTTAAATTTCAATTGAAAATTATTGTGAAAACAAGTGACAAAACTAGAGGTTTCTTGAGTCTTTTTTTTTAGTTTTTCTACTCTACTCTAGGGCCTTTCTAGGTTTCTCTTTGAATCCTAGCTTGCTTTTGTGTGCTTTTCATTGCTTTAATTGTTGAATAATCCTTGAAAATTTGTCTTGTTAAAACTCTATTGGTTTAACTTTCATTTCATTTTTTTTTGTCTTTGGTTATTGCTTGTCTCTTTGTTTCCTTGCTTGTGAGTTGCCATATACGGAATTGGAAAGAAGGATTGGTGTCATACCTTGAAGAATTTGAGTCAAGAAGCAAGGGTCCAACCACCTTAAGAGCTATTGGACTAAGAAGCACTCCAAATTGAGTGAAACACTAAAGAGAGAATAGCCACCACAATTGTGGACTTTTTTTTTTGTAATTGGCAATTTGCTTTGCTTTCAAATTTTGTAACAAAAAGGCCTTTCATTGGAAGTAAGTTGGGAGCCTCCAATAGGTCACCCTACTTCCATTTGTGTGTAATAATTTTAGGCAATTTCCCCTTAGGATAGTGAGTGTTTTGTTGGGAACCTTAAATGAGGTCATCCAAACACTCTTAGGATCCGCCTAGTTTGCATTTCTTGCACTTTAATTTCTTGCTTACTTTCATAGCTTATTTCCTTTACCCTCCATTGTCAAACTGCCTAGATAGTTTGCCTTTTTACCAATTAGTTTTCACCTTATCTTTCACACCTCTTTTAGTGTTTATTTTGGCTAGTTTCAACCATAGTTTCTTTTACCTTTTTTTTTTCAAACCCCCAACAAGAAAGAACCATAACTTAGGAACCAACATGAGTCTTCATTCTTCATCTAGTGTTAATGGTGAAGGTTCTACTCCTAAGGACCCCTTGTATAAGATATTAGATGAGTTGAGATCCCTTAGGTTGTGGAAAGAAAAACAAGAGAGAAAAGAAAAAGGTAAAAAAAGAGTGGAAAAAAATAAGTCAAGATGAAAGAGAGAAAATAAGAGAGGAAGAAAGAAGAAAAATAATGAAAGAAATGAAAAGAGAAAAACGTGCCTCCTATAGTAGTCATGACTCTTGCAAGAGTTTAAGTGAAGAACTTAGCAACTATTATAGAGGGCGCCATAGTTCACATACTAAACATCACTCCTAAAGAAGAGAAAAGGATAAAAGGCCTTAAGAGGTTAACATTAGCCTCCCATATTTCCATGGAAAAGATAATGTTGAGGCCTACTTAGATTAGAAAATGAAGGTTGAACAACTCTTTGCTTGCCATCATATTAGCGAAGAGAGAAAAGTTTCATTGGCTACCCTTAGCTTTCAAGGGTATGCCCTTTATTAGTGGACTTCCCGTGTTAGGGAACGAAAGATTCATGGGGATCCTCCAGTAGAGTATTGGAATGATCTTAAGAGTGCTCTTAGGAAGAGGCACATTCCCTCCTACTACGAAAGGGAGCTTATGGACAAGCTCCAAAGGCTTAGACAAGGGAGTATGAGTATTGAAGAATATAGACAATAAATGGAACTACTCTTTTTAAGAGTTGGACTTAGGGTGGAGGAAAGAACAAACATAACTAGGTTCTTTAGTGGGCTTAATATGGAAGTGAGAGACAAGATTGAACTCCTTCCATATAGGGACCTAGATGAGTTAGTCCAACTTTGTATAAGAGTGGAGCAACAACTTAAAAGAAAGTCTTCTTCAAAATCTTATGGCTCTCACTCTTATCCAAGGAAGGACCAAGCCCATGGAATTTTGGGGGCTGCACCTTCAAAACCCAAGGAAGATAAGGGTAAGACCATAGAGAAATACACCCCTAAGACTAGTTTCCAAGAAAGGACTAGCAACATTAAATGCTTCAAATGTCTTGGGAGAGGTCATGTTGTCTCTCAATGCCACACAAAGAAAACCATGATCATGAGGGGTCAAGACATTTATAGTAGTCAAGAGGAGACTACTTCTTGCCATTCCTTTAGTGGAAGTGAAGATGATGTAAGGGGTGAAGAGTCTAGTGAGGAAGTCTACCCCCATGAAGAAGGTGACCTCTTAAAGGTTAGAAGGCTCCTTGGAGGTCAATCTTGTGATCTATCTCAATCCCAAAGAGAGAACATCTTTCATACAAGATGCAAAATTTTAGATAAAACTTATTCTCTCATTGTGGATAGTGGATCTTGTTGCAATTGTTGTAGCACAAGATTAGTTTCCAAGTTGAACCTCACTATCATTTCTCACCCAAAACCTTATAAACTTCAATGGCTCAATGAACAAGGGGAAATGATAGTTAACCAACACGTGAAGGTACCTTTCTCCATTGGGACATATAAGGATGAAGTTAATTGTGATATAGTTCTCATGGAGGCAGGGCATATTCTTTTAGGAAGGCCATGGCAATTTGATAGGAAGATCATTTACAATGGCCTAATTAATGAGATTACCCTCACCCATCTTGGCACTAAATTTGTGTTGCATCCTCAAACACCTTCACAGGTGACCAAGGATCAACTAACTATGAAAGATAAGAAGGATGAGGAAGAAAAACTAGAAAACCAAAAGAAAAAGAAGGATAGTAAGGCCTTGTCTTCAAAGGCCAAGGGGAAGGAAAAAGAGGAAAAGGATTCCTCCAAGAAGATTGTTAAGAAGGAAAATCATTTTGTAACAAAATGTGATATCAAAAGAGCACTTTTTCTTAAACAATCTTTCTACCTTCTCCTATCAAGGGAAACATCCCTTAGCACCGCCATACCTCTTGAGCTTGAGGTTATTCCTCAAGTAAAGGATTTGTTGGATGAGGGTTTGGTTCGTAAGAGCTTAAATCCTTGTGCTTTGTTGGTGCCCAAAATAAGTATTATGAAGCACCAAATCCCTATGATAGGTGGTATGATGAATGTGTTGAGTGATGCAACCCTCTTTTGTAAAATCACTCATGCACCTAACATCTTTGTGATTTGTGTACATAGGGACTCATTAGGTAGGTTTGTTCTTATTTTTAGTTTCAATACGAACTTAGGTACTCATATGGGACACCTTAGGTTTGTCATACTTTTTGGTAGGAATAATCAACATGAAAATACAAAAAAGGTATGTTTTATTGCATTACTTTTCTTAATTTTTTAAATAGTGATCAAGGGGTTTCCATGAACCCTAAGAGAATAAAGGTCATTCCTGAGTAACCCACTCCACCAAGTATAAGAAAAATTTGGGGCTTCCATGACTTAACAAACTCTTACAAAAGGTTTGTCCCATATTTTTCTATACTTGTAGCACCACTCATTGAGTTGGTGAGGAACCATGTTCCTTCATGGGAAGATGCCCAAGAAATGGATTTTCAGACCTTACCTTACTTCAATATACCAAACACCACTAATACATATGTTTTTGTTCTTTTTACAGGTGTTAAGGAAAAAAAGCCCAGAGTTTCAAGAACCTCGGGATTTGAGGTCAAATCCTTTTCAAGGGGGAGGGAATGATGCAATCCTACCCCGTAAGGGCATTGGATAGAAGACTCCAAGAAGATTGGGCCAGAGATGCAAGAGAAGGCCCTAAGGTTCTCATGAGCCTTGAGGTAGATTTCAGGCCCATGGGCTAAGTATGAGCCCGCTTATCTTTGTACATATTAGATTAAGGTTTCATTATTTTTTTGGCCTTGTATTTAGTGCTCCACAATATAGGTAAGGTACCCTAGAAATATAGGATTTTTCAGCCCTTGTATTTTAGGGCACCTAGACTAGTTTTTGTATTAGGAGTAGTTTTGTAATTTCATATGCATTAAGTGAATATTTGATGTGTGTGGTTGGAAATAAATTTGATTAAATTGGGAGAAGTTCAATCCAATTAAATTTTAGAGGGGGAGGTGAGCATTTGCTTGCTACATCCCCATTGCCACATCATATAGTCACACTTTGTGCATGTCCTTCATGCTTTACATGCCTCATGACACCTAAGCACACTTAGTGGAGAATTTTGGACTTAATCTTGGATTAGTGGACTGAACCATAGCTAAAATTTACTAATCATAATTAGTGAAATTTTGGCTCCAAAATTTGGCTCCACAAATTCAATTTCAAATTCAAGTAAAATTTGAATAGAAATTCAAATATCCCTCCAATTTTATGTGACACTTAGGCTATAAATAGAGGTCATGTGTGTGCATTTTTTCAATTTTGATCATTTGAAAATTAAACTTCAGATTTCAGAGCTCTTTTAGAGCACAAAATTTCGTTCTGTTCTCTTCCTCTCCCTTCATTCATCTCCTTCTTCCTCCAAGCTCTTATCCATGGCCACCTATGGTGGTGAGCTTCTTCTAGACTCATCTTCTCCTTGAAGTGGCGTCTCCTCTCTCTCTTTCTTCTCCATTCCGCTGCCATTCATCTTCCAAGAAGTAAAAGAATCCATTAATGAAGAAGATCACAGGCCTACAAGATCCAATGGAACTTACATCACTACTTAACAGTCTTCTACTATATTTTTGATTTTTTTTAAATTAGGTCCCTAAATTTATATTTGTTTGTTAATTTGGTTCATGCAAGGATCTTATTAAAAAATAAATACAACATCTAAGACTCAATTAAAAAATAATAATTTAAGGACGTATTTAAAATTATCATAATTTAGGAACCTAATTAAAATTTGTCAAGTCTACGCCGCTCGGCAAGATTCTAAACTCATGTTCTCAGAATGTAAAGGTGAAATATTAACATGTAGAAACTACACAATTTTTAATTAAGTCACTCAATTATTTTTCATTTTTAAATAGGTTCCTAAATTATTATTTTTTTCAATTGAGTTATTAAACTTGTATTATTTTTTTGATTATGTTCAAACTGGAATCTAATAAAAAAATAAATATAAGCTCAAAGATCTAATTTCAAAAAAATAAAATAAACTTAAGAAATCTAATTAAAAATTATCAAATAATTCATGACACACATAATTTAACCTAAAACGTGTATTCACATTTTCTTGAAAGCATTCAATTAATATTACAAAAGTTTACAAATACACATGCCATAAACATATAAACAATATGTAAAATCCATGATTTTTTTATAATATTATTTCTTAATATCACTAAAACCAAACTCAAGTATTATATAAACATTTTAGTCCAAGTAATTCCTATTCATGTTACATATATTGTCTTTAAAAAAAATAAATAGTCTTGCATATATTTTAAAATCACACTAAATTCAGTTTTAACATCGATTATTTGAAAACCGATGTTGTAAGTGTTTAACGACATCGATTTTCAAATAACCGATGTTAATATAAACTTTTTTTTAATTATTTATATATTTTAAAAAAAATCATATATTGCATTATTAATTATATTTTAATTAAAAAATAAAATAATTAATAAAAAATAATAAATTCAAAAGGTAAGCATTTAAAAATTAAACTAAATTTTTAAAATGATTTTCTTAATTTTAATTTTATTATTTCATGATTATCATTTAAATATAACACATTTATATAAATTATTTGATATTAGTTAATTTGAAAATAAAAAAAAATTATTTTTAATAATAGAGTTTAACTTTTATAGAATTTTTATAGAATATTGGTAAAAATAATTATATCATAAAACAATTAAAATTTATTATTAATACATTTTTATTTAATTATTATAAAAATTAAAAATTAGTTTTTTTCTTCTTAAAAAGGTAAATGGAGAATATTGTTTAAAAATTCTATGAAATCCTACTATATTTATATTATCGTATTATCTTTAAATTTTAAGTAAATTAAAATATTTGTATATATTAGTTTGATTTATTGAAAATATATGTTACAATGGTTTAATTAAAATAATTATAGTTATCTCATATATTTGTAGGATTTAAAAAAAATGATATTTTCATTATTTTTAAACAACTTTTTCAGAACAAGAGTAGAAATATTTTCATGAGACACGAAAATTATGTTTTAAGTCTTTAAATTTAGAGTTAATTATAATTCACATGTAATTTATTTTTATTACATTTGTCATTTTTTTATTATTTTTAACCTCATTTGTTAATTATGTGAATTTTTTGTTAATAAATTTAATAAAAAAAATTATTTAGGAAAGAAGAAACAAAGAAAAAGAATTATATTTAAATAATGATGATTTTTTTTTTGTCAAAAGTTATTTTAATACTCAATTAAATATATTTTAATACTCATTTAGGAAAGAAGAAACAAAGAAAAAGCATTTCGGATTAATTATTTTCAGTCTCTATTTTTTTAAAATTATAATTTTAATATTTGAGCAAATATTTGGCTTGTCAAAGTCTTCAAACTTTTCTTTATCTTTAGATTTTGCCGTCAACTTTATTTGTTTGGCAAAATGATGTTATGATAAACATTGAGACTATCACATGTTATTTTTAATTATTTATGAGGTCTATTTCTCTAATATTTATAATTATTTTTCAATAAATAATTTCAACTAGACCCATTATTTAAGAAACTCACGATTGTATGTTATTAGAGAACATAATAGTTTGCTTAAAAAAAAGAGAGAACATAATAGTAAAAGAGGGACAACATTATCAATTAACTTAAGAGTTATTTTCGAGTTTGATTCTCAAACGACAATATTAGCCTCTTTTTTTTCTTTATTATGGTTAAACCCTTATGAATTGTGTACACCATTTGAGATGGTTCTCTACCTGGTTCTTTATACAATCCAACTCAACTCATAAGAAAAATCACTCTTTTTAATTCTACCACACAAATGGTCTATTATTTGTGATTAGATTAGATGAAAATATAATTTTTTGTTACATATTTTCTTGTAATTAAATTCTTAAAATAAGTCACAGAATTTTTTTTTCATCACTGGTTTTATGTTGTTTTATCATCATTTACGGTTGGGTAAAACAAAAAAAAATTACATAAGGGTAAAATAAAAAAGTTCTACAGCAGTATTTTAATTATTTAATTTAATGTGATATAGTAATGGGCTGATACTAATCCAATGGTTTTACTAGGCCGGGTTGGGTTGCAATGACCAATTGTATACCTTCTTCAAACTAAAACCCTCATTGTCATCCAATGGCACCACCTCGCCTTCCAAAACGCTCCAACCTTCCGAACTCACCTCTTTCTGTGAAGAAGCTTCTCGAAAGTTCTCTTCTCTCATCGCTAAATCCGTGTTGGTCGCCGAACTCACCCACGTCGACGACATCGTCCCCGTAATTGCTCTCCCTCTCTTTCTCCCCCGGTTCCACTGTCTCGGTAATCACCACCATCATATCTTCATTCTTTCTCATTTCTCAATTTTAGGTTTACTTACTTACTCATCGCAATTGCTTTCTCATGTCTCTCTTTATGTTGTTCAAGGCGCTTTGCATCCAGTGGGCACAATATTATTTAAAAGTTAGAAATCAAACATAGGATGTTAGGCAACTATGTAACTTTAGGTTACTTAATTAGTTTACATACTTTGCATTATATTTTTTTACAATTATTGTTTCATTTTAATATTGAATAATCTTTGTTGATAACTAGTTTTTTGCTAAAACCTATTTGAAAGCATAATGCAAATGATATATGTTGTGTGCTGTGGTCTGATTTTAAATTTATTGGTTAAATTTTGGTTTTTTTGTAAAAATAGAGACATTATTTTAAAAAAAATTCCTGAAAACAAGAAAATCGATGTTAACGAATGTGTTAATTGACAGTTAACATCGGTTTTTTGAAAAAATCGATATTAATTAACGTTAACATCGATTTTCTGTAAAAAAAATCGATGTTAACGAATGTGTTAATGTTGAAAGTTAACATTGATTTTTTTACAAAAAATCGATGTTAACGTTAGTTAATATCGATTTTTTTTCAAAAAACCGATGTTAACTATCAATTAACACATTCGTTAACATCGGGTTTTTCTTGTTTTCAAGAATTGTTTTAAAAATAATATTTTTATTTTTACAAAAAAACCAAAATTTAACCAGTAAATTTAAAATCAGACCACACAACACACAACATATATCATTTGCATTATGCTTTCAAATAGGTTTTAGCAAAAAACTAGTTATCAACAAAGGTTATTCAATGTTAAAATGAAACAATAATTATAAAAAAATGTAATGCAAAGTATGTAAACTAATTAAGTAACCTAAAGTTACATAGTTGCCTAACATCCTATGTTTGATTTCTAACTTTTAAATAATATTGTGCCCACTGGATGCGAAGCGCCTTGAATCTCTCTGCTTCCAATGGTCTAACTTCACTAAAATACTGCATGATCAAATAAAAAAATAAATTAATAATGTAATAACAATTATAAGAAAACCAACTTTGTTTGAAATAAACAATTACCGTCTCCCAATTATTCCTGAAAGATCCTAAGATTATCGTGGACATCTAGTGCATCACGTAGTAACCACATTCAGTGATTCCTTTTTGTCTATTACACTAAATATATAATGAAATTTGGATATTAATTAAACGTTAATTACAATTAGTGTACACACACATAAAATATATATAAGTAGAAATTTTATTTAAATCATGTACCTTAACAACTATCAACATTAACATATTCCTTAACATCGATTTTTTTTATTTAAAGAAAATCGATGTTAATTAACGTTAACATCGGTTTTTTCAAAAAAACTGATATTAACTGTTAAGATTAACACATTCGTTAACATCGGTTTTTTTTTTTTTTTTTTTTTTTTTTTTTTTTTTTTTTTTACAGAAAACTGATGTTAACTCTCAACATTAACACATTCGTTAACATCGGTTTTTTTTTTTTTTTTATAGAAAATCGATGTTAACATCGGTGTTTTCAAAAAACCAATGTTAACTGTCAACATTAACACATTCATTAACATTAGTTTTTTTTTTTTTTACAGAAAACCAATGTTAACTTTCAACATTAATATACATTTTTTGGTTATAATTCTTATTAGCAACATCGGTTATTTATATAACCGATGTTGGTAATTTTACGTTAACATCGGTTTTTAAAACCTATGTTAACGATAATACTATCAACATCGGTTCAAAAACCGATGTTGAAAGTCATAAATAACCGATGTAGAAAGCATATTTTCTAATAGTGGTAGTTTTAAATTAAAATAATTAATGGGCCAAATAGTCTATGGGATGACAAAGTGTACACAGATCTTATGGGTACCCGCATAAATATTCACAAGTAGGATGAATAATTACCTGTAATATTGGGGTAAGATAAGGAACAGGTATATCTTACAAATTTAATGGGTACAGGTATGAACACTATAGTACCCAACCCGTGTCACCCCGCACATATCATATATATAATTAATATATGTTATAAAATAGTATATATATATATATATATATATATATATATATATATATATATATATATAATTTGCTATGAAAAATAATTATATTTTTTATGACTAATACTCTAAGTCTCTAATCTCTAACAGCATCATTATTAGAGAGTGAAAAACAGTAAACCTTTAATTAGAGTTTTTGTTATGCGATTAGAACATTAACTTTAACAATCGTTATATTAAATTATTATCTTTTTAATTTTGTTTACTTGAGTTTGGACGAATCAATGTTATGTTTGTTTTAATATTATGTATGTATGCTTTTAATGTTATGTTTGAATTATTTAAGAATGAATTTTTACTATAATTGTAATAATTGTTTTAATTAATTTTTTATTGGTTTATCATCATTAACCTTATATGGTCGCAGGTGCGAGTATGAGTATATAGGTACCATATAGATACGGGGATGAAGATTAAAATTGTAACCTGCGAACTATGGGACTAGGTATGACTAGGTATGAATATTATTTTTAAACAAAAAATTAAATTAATCTAAAGGTTTGAAGATTAGTACTAGGCTGTCAATGTTAAGTGCTTGGCTACTTAATTTTTAGGTTGAGAGTTCTTACTAATCAAATTGTGCCAAGCCACAAACAAAAATGTCAATTCTAAAGAAAAACATGGTTGGCTATTGGAAGTGAACTAAGCTGATCATACACTACTAGAAAAAGAACATTTAATGATGATTGTTAACAAATTGGCAAGTATACCAATTTTATCATAAGTAGTAAAGATTAAAATGGAAAACCAAGTGCGAGTTCACAAAAACTTTGTTTGTACTTGCGTTGATAAATACCTAATTTGTAAGCAAGAGAAGAGGGAGGAAAATATAAATAAGAAGAAAGAAAGAAATTAAATGTAAAAGGCAAGAATAGTAAAATAAACAAGAAAAAAACAAAAGATGATTTCAGAATGCAATTATGTTGGGGCCTAGCATGCCTAAGTACCCTTGATGCAATATTAAAGTTGTTCTCTATTAATTACTTTTCCAATTTCCACCCACATCTACTCATATGCTCAACCCTGATCCCTCATGATGAAGAGCCTAATTTATGTATTTTCTCTCCAAAATCCCTTTCCAAAGATTGAATCATAAACAACATTAAGTCTAAAGATGTATGCAGAGGTACAACAAAAGTCACTCTATCCCTAATAATGCAATGTTGAGATTCTCTTTCCCAGTTCTTTAGAAATTACCATTTCCCAAATTAAAACATTTGTTTGTCCTCAAGCAAAAGACAAGTCTGAAAGTATCAACACATGAGATAACTGCGAATCCTTTCAATTCTTTCAGTAATTGATCCTGATTTTGCTCTTGTCCTGGTCTTGTGATGAAACATGACTGATTGCACATGGAGATGAAAATGGTTAGCAAGTAAAACTTCATCAAGGCATAATTGCAACACTTCATTCCTCACAAGGCTTAGCGTTTCCCTCATCGCACAAGTGTCTCGACTTAAGTTTTTCAAAATCAACAATTGAGCCAATGTTCCCAACTTTGCATTTCTTATCAATTAAAGTCATCATACATACATATTGTGGATCACTAAAGGCTTTGTAGGCTTGTAACTTGGCTAGGCTAACAAGGAACTCATGGTCTTTTCTTGGAAAAACAAAGTTAAGTTATAAGAGAGCACCTACCTGATAACTCATGACTTGAATTTCAAAAAACTCAATTGCCTTCTATTTCTAACAGCATAAGAATTTATTTGGAACATAAGTTGCTATCAATTTTTTATTTGAACATAAGGGCTTTTTTCTAAACAATAGAAATTGGTGTTGTAGCAACTCATCATATTTTATTTTATTTTTTAGTGTGTGTTGTTTCTTGAAGCAAAACTTTTTTCACCAATACCAACATTCCCACTCCCCCAAATTAAGGGTAAATTTGCCTTGACCCGTGCTCTCTTACAACCTAAGATAAGGTGGTCATTACTTTCATTTGGCTCAGGTTTTAAAAAAAAACATTTAATTGCATTAGGCTCAACAGGGTGCAAGGGATTCATTCAAATAACAGGTTGGTTGTTTGGCTAAGTGGCTAAGAACATCAAACAAGGCCTTGATCATTTCCACCCTATGTATGTACTCAAATAGTCTGAGAATCATGCAAAATCAAGAAATCAAGAGCAATTGTTTTCTCACAATTATAAGATCACACATCTCACTAGACATTTATGAAGTGCTTGACTTACCATACAATGATTTCTGTTTGGACTAGCTAACCTCTTCACTCTTGTGTTTCGATTCACACTTCATCACTTTCCAATAACTCCTGCTCACAAGAATCAGACTTTCACAACTATCTCATCAGTACACAATATCTCATGCATCAATTCATTCAGAACAGTCACAACCACTCATTGATTTCCTATGTCTATCGTGCACTTTTATTTTTATTTAATAACTGAAATGAAATAAACTACTGAAATTAAATTTTCATTACTGAAAAGAAAATAGATTGAATTTAAAGAAAAGCAAAAGACTAAAAGAAATAAATAAAAAGAAAAGAAAGAAAGAAAAATCATGTCCAATCAATCCTGTGTTTGCCATGGGTCCCATTCGCTCTGAGTTGCTGTAAGGTCTACAACATAGTCAGTATCAGCTCCGGCATCTGTAGCATCTTCGATGCCAGAGGTGTCATTCCCCCCATTAGAGGAGGACTGGACTCCCTGCCTCGCCACTCGCTGGATGAAGTCCTCTGGCGTCATCAATAAAGGATCCATTGTGAGGTAAGGGACAGCTGATGCATGTTCTTGATGATTAGGCACTGGCCGTGATAGATACACTGCATCATCTAGGCAAGAGGCTCCTACTAGGATGAGGAGGAAGAAGAAGGGTCGGTTGGAGGTGGGATGACTAGCGGCAGTGGTGGCAGTGTTGCATCCTGAGTAGTGCGGGCCCGGACTCGCCTCAGACCTAGAAAAATGATAGAAGAATTTGTTGGATTCCAGTAGTTCTTCTTAATGTAATCCAGGTTGATCACTGGGCTGAAGGACTCATACGTCAGTGTGTTTGAATTGACTCCCTGATGGCCACAAAGTGCGGTAATCAGAGCTGGGAAGCCGAGTCGGGACGTACTGGATTGGGCTATCTAAGTAATCTACTGTGAAATGATGCTACCCACGTCCATGTCCATCTTCATCACGAGCCCAAAAATCAGGCGAGTCCGACCGACATTAATGTCAGACGTGTGAGAAGTCGGAGCAATGTTGAAGTAGGAAAGCACGCTCCAGGTCTTTGGGCCAGGGTGGTGAGGTCTTTCCGCAGAATCTTCCACGGCACTCCGTTGACATTCAGCTGGAATCACCCTTTAGGGGTGCACAGCTTGGCCATGATGGTCTCATAATCTAGGTAGGAGTAGAGGTACTGGGCGTACGTGGTCAGCTACTCCCCTTCTGCAATGGTGACTGGCGTCCCCAAGAACTCGTTCAACGTCTCCACATCGAATTGAATCATCCTCCCGCGAACGGTTACATGTATTTGGCAACCCATCCTCCAGATCATAGACGTTGGAGTAGAACTCCTTCAACAAGGCTACATCAATTTTCTTCTCTGGAAGCCTGGTGAGTCGTCTATGCCAGTAACGCCTGTGGAGCTCGCTGTAAAACTCGTCATACATTCCGGGGGCAAACTCCACGTTCCTCTCCGGAAGGATGTTCCAAAGGTGAACATTCTCTTGGTATCGGTGCCATGCTGTCTTTGAAATGAACGGAGAGGAATCCTCTCCATATGTCTGACTAGGTTCAGTTCAGCGTCTCCTAGAACCCATCTGTGAAAACCATGAAAATAGAAAAATATATTTTGTTAGTACTTAGCAAAAAGGTGGTGCCAAAAAGAAAAATAGTCAGATGATTGGGCACTAAGCCACCAGTGGGCGTTTAGTGCTATTGCGCTATTGGGGCTTAGAAGGAAGATGCGTGCTAAGCCCATGCAGGAATACAAAAGGACTTAGTGGGGCTTAGCGTGGGACTGCATGCTAAGCCCGTGCATGAACATTCATCACTAAACCCAAAAAATGCACGGGACTCATGAACGCGCTTAGCGCAACTAGGGCGCTTAGCGCATTCATCCAAATTTTCCAGAAATTCAAGCTCGCGCTTAGCGCGTTCATCCCAACCTGGAAAATTTCCTTTATGCCTACATGGTAGAACCTGCTTAAGTCATGAGTGTGGGCTTAGCGAGCCTCCAAGGCAAGGATGACAGAACACATAATGTTACGAACACACAATCCTATGATGAAAACAACAAGAACACAACATGATCCTCACCTAGTGTGATCAAAATGCAAAATAAAGGTGCAGAATGCGCAATATAGACACACAATTATGTCAAGTAATAACACTCGTGCAGAAGGCTAGAATAAGCAGAGAAGAAGGTGCAGGGGAAGAAGAAGGTGAAGTTATGTAAGTAATTTTTCAACTTCCAGCAATTACGAGGCACATGCTTAGCGTGAGGGTGGCGCTTAGCGCGCAACCTGACAAAAATAGTTGCATTAATGATGTTGGCACTTAGCAGGGGCACGCGCTTAGCGCCTGATAGGTGTGAGTCCCTTGATCTTATCTTCAGTAATTGGTCTTGGCGCTTAGCGGGAGGCCTGGGCTTAGCACGAGGATCCCTTGTGCGTGCTTAGCACCTGAAACTTCTTCATAAATCTATCAGAGTCTTCCCCCTGCAACCTGCATCACCTCTAAACTTGATTAGCATCCTCCCCTTTCTCTGAAAACAAGTGTTTTTTTAGAAACAATAAAACAAAAAATAAGCTAGAAAATTTCTGGGTTGCCTCCCAAAAAGTGCTTCTTTAACGTCACTAGCTTGATGTTGGCTCCCTCATGGTTCCAAGAGACACATGCCGCTGGTCAATCTCTCAAGGTGGCCCCCATTATAGGCCTTCAAGCATTATCCATTCACGATTCAGCTCCTTTTTGGTTCACTTGAATTTGGATCCATGATTTCGACTACTCCATGTGGCTTGACATCTTTTATCACAAAGGGTCCTAACCGTTTTGACTTGAGCTTTCCTGGAAAGAGCCTGAGTCTTGAGTTGAATAGTAGCACCTGCTGCCCAGGCTGGAAATTCTTTTTCTGTAGCTTTCTGTCATGGTACGCCTTTATCTTCTACTTGTAGATCCTAGTTGATTCATAGCATTTAATCTCATCTCTTCTAGCTCTAGTAGCTGCTGTCTCCGCTTCTCACCAGACAAGGATTCATCAAAGTTCAATAGTCTAAGGGCCCAGTAAGCCCTATGCTCTAACTCCACCGACAAATGACAAGCCTTCCCATAGACCATCTAAAAGGGTGAGAGGCCTATGGAAGTCTTGTATGTAGTCCTGTAAGCCCACAAAGCATCATCCAGCTTCACTGCCCAATCCTTCCTTGAAGAAGCGACGGTCTTCTCCAGGATTCGTTTTAGCTCCCTGTTTGATACTTTTTCTTGACCATTGGTCTGAGGATGATAAGGTGAGGCCACCTTATGTTTGACATTATAATGCCCCAGAACCTTCTGCAATTGTACATTGCAGAAGTGTGTGCCTCTATTCTTTGGAGTGGCTATGACTTCCACCCACTTAGACACGTACTCAATCGCCACTAGAATGTAGACATTCCCATATGGGGATGTAGAGGACTTACAAAATCAATTCCCCAACAGTCGAAGACCTCTAACTCGATGATGTTCTGCAACGACATCTTGTTCCTCCTTGAAATTCCCCTGTTCTTTGGCATTGATCACAATGAAGTACATGGTCATGAGCATCTCTGAATATGGATGGACAGAAAAATCCAGCCTGATGTACTCTCTGGCTGCTGTCCTATCTCCACTGTAATGGCCCCCATAAGGTGAGTTGTGATAGTGCCAAAGTATGCTTTGGGCTTCCTCCCTAGTTACACACCTCCGCAACAAGTTATCTGCTCCAATTTTGAACAGATATGGGTCATCCCAGACGTAGAAACGAATATCATGAAGGGACTTCTTCTACTGGTGCCAATTGAGATCCTGTGGAATGACCCTCGTAGCCTTGTAATTGGCAATGTCTGTGAACCAAGGCCTTCCAGCTACAACTAAAAGGCATTCATCTAGAAATTCATCCCTTACTTATTTCTCTTTCTGCGTTACTTCTTCATTCACTGACCGGGAAAGATGGCCAGCTACTACATTCTTGGATCCCTTATTGTCTCTGATGACGATGCCGAACTCTTAGAGCAACAAGACCCATCTTATCAACCTTGGCTTTGAATCTGCCTTGGTGAGAAGATGTCTAATGGGTGCATGATCTGTAAAGATAACAACCTTGGACTCCACTAGATAGGATCGAAACTTCTTTGAGGCATAGACAATGGCTAGTATTTCCTTCTCAGTTATCGCATAATTCAACTGTGCGTCATTCAAGACTTTGCTGGCATAGTATATGGCATGGAACACCTTGTCTTGCCGCTGTCCTAGAACTGCACCCACAACATAGTCACTAGCATCATACATCAGCTCGAACTCCTTGCTCCAGTCAGGTGCAACCATTATCGGGCACATATAAGCTTCTCCTTCAAAGTTTGAAAGGCCTCTAGGCATTCCTCATCAAGCTTGAAGATTGTATCCTTGTTTAGCAAGCTGCTTAATGGTTTGGCTATCTTGGAGAAGTCCTTGATGAATCTTCAATAGAAACCTACATCTCCAAGAAAACTTCTGATACCCTTGGCATTTACTGGTGGTGGTAAATTTTCAATGACATCAATTTTTGCTTTATCCACCTCAATGCCTTGGGCTGAAATTTTGTGGCCTAACACTATCCCTTTTTGAACCATGAAGTGACACTTCTCCCAATTCGGCACCAGATTGGTCTCAACACATCTCCACAGCACCAACTCTAGATTTGTCAAGCGGCAATCAAAGGAAGGCCCAAAAATTGAGAAAGACAGCTAGCACTTCTACGCACTTCTCTACCATGTCAGCAAAGACAGCTAGCATGCACCTCTAGAAAGTGGCAAATGCATTACATAACCCAAATGGCATCCTTCTGTAGGCAAAGACACCAAAAAGGCATGTAATAGTCGTCTTCTCTTGGTCCTTGGGATCCACTACAATCTGATTATATCCTGAGTTCTCATCCAAGAAATAGTTGAAGGACTGTCCTGCTAGCCGCTCCAACATTTGATCCATGAAAGGCAAAGGAAAATGGTCTTTCCTTATGGCCTCATTGAGCTTCCTGTAGTCGATGCACATCCTCTATCCCGTGACAGTCCAAGTAGGAATCAAATCATTCTTTTCATTGAGGATGATTCTCATACCTCCTTTCTTCGGCACCACCTAGATTGGACTCACCCAAGCACTGCCAAAAATAGGGTAGATGAGTCTAGCCTCGAGTAACTTGTTGACTTCCTTCCTCACTTCTTCATTCATAGATGGATTGAGTCTTCTCTGTGGTTGTCTCATTGGTCTGTACTCCTCCTCCATCATGATCCTGTGCATACAATAGGTAGGACTGAATCCCTTGAGATATGATATGTGCCACGTGCCACCCAATAGCTTCCTTGTGCTTCTCGAGAACCTCTATCAACTGTGCTTCCTCTTCTGCTGATAGGTCATTGTTGATCACAACTGGCTTGACTTCATTCTCCTCTAGAAAGGCATACTTCAGATGCATGGGTAGGGTCTTCAACTCCAACTTTGGCTTTTCTAGAGGACTGTCCTTCTTTAGGGATTCAACAACATCTTCCCATGCATGAACCTCCTTTAATCGCTCCAAGTCTTCTAGACAGGCTTCCAGATCTCTTTCCTCCTCATTGATCAGGCAATCAATTGCATTTATTAAAGCCTTTTCCAATGTTGAGTGAGTGGTCAGGTGCTGCATAGCATGGTCTATCTCTTGCTCAATTACCTCCACCTTGAAGCATGGCTTGTTATTGCTGGGATGCTTAATTGCTTCACAAAGGTTAAAGGTGACCTTCTGATCATCCACGCTCAGCTCTAGGTTTCCGTTTCCCATGTCCACCATGCATTTGGCAGTCAACATGAATGGACGCCCCAAGATCAAGGGAATTTCTTCATCTTCCTCAATGTCCATGATTACAAAGTCCACTGGAAAAGTGAAGTGGCGGAATTTGACCAGTTCGTCTTCTACCACCCCAAATGGTCTTGTAATGGAACGATCCGCCAGCTAGAATGTCATCCTTATAGGGTCAACCTTCAGGTTCCCTATTCTCTTGCACATGGAAAGCGACATTAAATTGATACTTGCTCCTAAATCAACAAGAGCCTTACCTACGAATACATCCCTAATAGAACATGGGATGGTGACGCTTCTTAGATCTTTGAACTTAGAAGGCAGCTTCTGGATCACTGCACTATAATTGCCTCCCACCACAATGGTTTCACTATTGATATACTTTCCCTTTTTTGTGAGGAGGTGCTTTAGGAACTTTGTGTATAGTGACATCTGTTGTAGGCCTCTCCTAAAGGGATAGTAATCTCCAGCTTCTGGAATATTTCAAGTAACCGCTTGAAGTAGCGCTCCTTGTCCTTCTTTAATGGCACCAGAGGGTACGGTGCCTTCTTTGGTGAGGTCGGTGGCATCTCTCTTCTGGCTCCCGAGCTAACTGACTCTTGGTCTTAGGGATTAAGACCTCGTCAATCTTCTTCTTCCCCTCATTATCCTCTTCTTCCTCTTTGCTTGCATCTTGCAACACTTTGTCAGCTTCTGGCTTCTGGTGATGACTGCCTTGCATTCTTCCTTAGGGTTCTTCTCAGTGTTGGCCCCAAAGGTTCCAGTCGGCCTTTCAGCAATTTGCTTAGATAGTTGGCTAGTTGTACCTCTAGATTCCTGATTGT
This sequence comes from Glycine max, assembly GCF_000004515.6. NCBI lineage: Eukaryota > Viridiplantae > Streptophyta > Magnoliopsida > Fabales > Fabaceae > Glycine > Glycine max. The sequence continues at coordinate 8,540,740 of NC_038241.2, forward strand.
TGCATCAATACTCTTCTGATGTGACTCGATCCTTTGGATGAACTGTACTAGCAATTCCTCTAGCTTAGTGGTTTTTTCATGTCACTGGGCTCTTGGCTGGAAGGCTGATGAGATCAACCTCCTTAGTTGAAATTATTCTCTGGATGAGATCTTCAACCATGGCCCTGCAAAAAATTACCTCTTTGGTAGAATCTCGGTGTTCCTCCTTGATGGAATCCTTGACAATTCTGAATTCCTGTGTAGTTGACCTCATTAGTTGTGTCATCTTGAACCATGCATGAGCCTGACTCATGAGCACACCCACAAATGTTGCATCCTCTAGTATGCATGGTTGGAGGAGCTTGCACTGCATGTAGTTGCTGGGAAAGATTACTCAGAGTGGCTGTAACAGTCTCCAAGGTCTTGGTCAGGAGCTTGTTTTGAGCCAACATAGCATCTTGAGAAAGGAGTTCAAAAAGGATTTTCTTTGTAAGCATGTAGGCTCGATCACGGATAATGGCATGATCACCGGATGCCATATTCTCTATTAGCTCCATGACTTCTTCTAGAGTCTTTTGCTTGATCTTCCCACCGACCGAGGCATCAAGGAGCTGCTTGGACTGGGGTCGTAAACCATCAATGAAGATGTTGAGCTGGACTAGCTCGCTAAACCTATGTGTAGGAGTCTTTCGGAGCAACCCATGGAAGTGGTCAAGAGCATCACTAAGTGATTTGTTAGGGTGTTGCTGGAAGGATGAGATTTCTACCTTACCCTCAACGGTCTTAGACTCCGGAAAGTACTTCTTCAGGAACTTCTCCACCACCTCCTCATCCTATGTTCGCAGGCTATTCCCCTTGAATGAGTGAAACCATCTTTTTGCTTCACCGACCAAAGAGAAAGAAAATAGATTGAGGCAGATGGCATCTTCTAACACTCCTACTATCTTCACTGTGTTGCAAATCTCGATGTATATGCCTAGATGTGCATACGAATCTTCATTCGGCAGGACATGGAATAGATTCCCCTGGATCAGCTGGGTGAGGGAATATGGATATGAGATGTTGGCCGCTTGCACATCCAGTCTGGCAATGCTGGTGAAGTACTAAGGTGTGGCAAAGCTAGAGTAGTCCTCTAGTGTCACCCTCTGTGGACGTTCCTTTGCCATGATGTGTTCTTCAAAGAAAAGATGTGGACTGGTCAAAAAAGAGGGAGAGGATAATTCAGATGATGAAGGTCTTCCCTCTTCTTGATTAATCTACACCTCTTGTTGTTCTCTCCTTTTTCTTGCAATGTTGTTCTTTTCGCAGGTTGCTTCAAAATCCAAAGGAACAAGACTGTCTCCTCTCATACATAAAAGAGAACACTACCGTGCAAGTTATCAAGGTAAAAGAGATAAAATAAAATAAAATAAAGAAAAATAACAAAATAAAGAAAAATTGCTTTCAAATTGGGATATGTGACAACCAAGTACGAAGGACAAAGTCCCCGACAACGGCGCCAAAAACTTGTTAACAGATTGGCAAGTGTACCAATTTTATCACAAGCAATAAAGACTAAAATGGAAGACTGAGTGTCGAGTCCATAGGAACTTTGTTTGTACTTGCGTTGGTAAATACTCAATTTGTAAGAAGGAGAAAATGGAGGAGAATAGAAATAAGAAGAAAGAAAAAAATTAAATGTAAAAGGCAAGAATAGTAAAATAAACAAGAAAATAACAAAAGATGATTTCATAATGCAATTATGTTGGGGCCAAGCATGCCTAACTACCCTTTATGCAATATTAAAGTTGTTCTCTATTAACTGTTTTCCCAATTTTCACCCACATCTACTAAAATGCTCAACCCTGATCCCTCATGATGAAGAGTCTAATTTATGTATTCTCTCCCAAATCCCTTTGCAAAGATTGAATCATAAACAACATTAAGTATAAAGATGTATACAGAGGCACAACAAAGTCACTTTATCCCTAATAATGCAATGTTGAGATGCCATTTCCCAATTCTTTAGACATTACCATTTCCCAATTAATAACCCCCAAAAACAGATGCATGGATGGCCAAACCACACAATAACAATGAAAAGCAGAAAAGAACAATAGAAATTGAAATTGCATTAATAGATAAGAAGACCAGTTACCTTACAAGGGCTTTTGACGTAGCTCCGTGTGGAGCTTGTAGGCCTTGGATCTTCTTCATCAACGGAGTCCTTTGCTTCTTGAAGATGAATGGCAGCGAAATGGAGAAGGAAGAAAGATGATTGGAGACGCCACCTCAAGGAGAAGATGAGTCAAGAAAAAGCTCACTACCATAGGAAGCCATGGATAAGAACTTGAAGGTAAAAGAAGATGAGTGGAGGGAGAGAGAGAGAAGGGGCACGGAATTTTGTGCCTCAAATGAGGTCTGAACTTTGAAGTGTAATTCTCAAATGATCAAAGTTAAAAAAATGCACACACATGGCCTCTATTTATAGCCTAAGTGTCACACAAAATTCGAGGAAAATTTGAATTTCACTTGAATTTGAAATTGAATTTGTGGAGCCAAAATTTCACTAACTATGATTAGTGAATTTTATTTATGGTTCAGCCCACTAATCCAAGATCAAGTCCAAGATTGTTCGCTAAGTGTGCTTAGGTGTCATGAGGCATGTAAAGCATGAAGGACATGCACAAAGTGTGACTATATGATGTGGCAATGGGGTGTAGCAAGCAAATGCTCATCTCCCCTTCTAAAATTTAATTGGATTGGACTTCTCCCAATTCAATTAAATTTATTTCCCAACACACACATCAAATATTCACTTAATGCATATGAAATTATAAAATTACCCTAATACAAAAACTAATCTAGGTGCCCTAAAATACAAATGCTGAAAAATCCTACATTTCTAGAGTATCCTACCTACATTATGGAGCCCTAAATATAAGGCCCAAAAATAATGAAATCCTAATATAATATGTACAAAGATAAGTGAGCCCAACCTTGGCCCATGGGCTTAGAAATCTATCCTGAGGTTCATGAGAACCTTAGAGCCTTCTTCAGTAGCTCTAGCCCAATCCTCTTGGAACCTCTTGCTCATGGCTCTGGTGACTGGTCCCTTCCTAGGGAGGATTGCATCATCTTTGGCTACTAGGCTCCAACAGAAAGGGTTTAGCCTCTCATAGCCACGAGAGACTTTACACTTCAGAGGCTAATAGACGAAGGGGATGGATGACTAGTAGTAAGAAAAAGGGGGATGGCTAAGGAAAGAGGGTTTCCCCTAAGGGAGAGGCTCAGACTTTGGATTTCTTCACTGGAGAGCTTTGAGACACGGTGTTTCTTTTCCTTCTACCTCCTACTCTTTTTATAGGCATGAGTTAGCTTACTTTTCACGCTGACTTTGCGCTAAGTGTGCATCCGCGCGCTAAGCGTGCCTTAGGCTTTCCTCGTGGGCCTTCTCGCACTAAGCCCGACTTTCATGCTGAGCGAGACTATGCGTTGAGCTTGACTTTGCCCACTAAGCGAGAGTGCGCACTGAGGGAGTTGTCTAATTCTTCAAGGCTTTTTTCTTCTTACACTTTTTGCCTTAATTTCCCTTCAAAGCACTTGAATTCTTCTTCTCTTGACTTCTGCTGATAAAAAATAGCCAAGATGCTAATTTCTTCATTATTTCCTTAAAAACAATAATATAGTAAAAAAATTACACTCATTTATTAGCCAAAATTGACTATCAAATTAGCTCATATTTTGTAGCTATCAACGATTCTTGACGACATTCTAAGATGGTTTTGAACTGTCTTTGAAGCCAACATCGTAGAAACTGAAGAATTTCTATGACGGTTCCCAAAAACCGTCTTATAAAGAGTACAATTTCTAAGACGTTTTTGTCTAGGAACCGTCTGTATTTTAAAAAAATTGAGAATTCTAATATGGTTTTTTTCAAAAACCAACTTAGAAAGAATTATCTTAGAATCATTTAAAAAAAAATTGATAAGGATTCTAAAACGATTTTTAAGAGAACCATCTTAGATGTATTTTTAAAAAAAAATTAAAAAAGTTTAAAATAATAAAATATTATTATTAAAAAATTGTATAGATAAGACACTAAATTTTTTCAATCATTTGACAAAGAATAGCTTGAATGTATGGGAAAGGGAAACAATGAAACATTTACAATCAAACATACTATGTATACTACTCTTACACCACTACCACAAACTAGCTTGAATGTTGAAACTAAAGTGCATTTGCAAAAAGTAGGGTTTAATACCAAAAAGAAGGCCTAAATGGTTTTAGAAGCATAAAATTTTCCAAATACACAAACATTACAATTACTTCCTCTGAGTGAATTTCAAAACTTGCCAAAGCCACTTCTCTGATATGTATATTACCTCTGAAGGTTACTGTTCCACCATGCATGAGGGTCAAACTTTGGAACATAGATATTTCTCCTATCATGTGTCATGGGTAGCCACTATCCAGGTATCATGATTGGGGTTTCTTTCTTGTTGTCAAGTATATCTGCAACAGAAATAATATGCTCTTTAGGTACCCAAATCATTTTGGGTCATCTTTTGTTAGTTTTGTGGGCTTTGAATGTGCTTTTCTTTGGCAAGATTTTGCACTTAGATGATGAGTTCCAATTTTCCCACAGCATAACATGTAGTTATGGATATCATGTTGCCTTTGTAACCATGACCAAATTTGTTTATAGGACTTTTATTATACCTTAATAGTTTGTCAAAATACTCAGTTGCTCCAAAAAATTTGGCTAAGATTTCTCTTAAGGTGTCAATCTTCCCATGGAGTTTTACAACATCTTGTAGTTAATCCTTTAAGACATAATTTTTCATTTAAGATTTTTGCAAATCGTCTATGAGTCTCTCATTCTACTCAAATATTATGTTTACTCTTTTCCAAGTCCTCATAATCCCTTTGTATGCATGCATTGTCTCCAAAGATCGTATATGTATTCCTTAAGATTATCATTCAACTCAATCATCACTTTTAGATCTTTTGTAAAGAGCCAAGTTGGTTTTCTAAATCAAGGAAGTTTTGTAACAAAACATCTTTATCTTTAGATATTCTTTCATTCTCAAGATAAATAATAGTCCTCTATATTTCAGGATTTTCATAAACATCAAATACCTGAGGGTTTTTTTTTTTCAGAGAATGATTGACTTTAGCATTATGTTTCTTTTGGAACTTAGTATGATCTTTGGAAAACTTCTTGAAATTTTTTCTTAAATAGTTGTAGGCTTTTGAAAGAATAGAAAAGTTGGAGAGTAGTTCATGATAAACTTGTTTTAAAGATTCGAGATTATCAAAATCTGCCTCATCTTCTTGCTCTAATTCTGATTCTGATTCTTCTGTTGGTGTATCATCCATTAGACACAAGTTAGCTTCCTTGTCTTTAGACTATTCCTCCGTTGTCTCATTACTTTTAAGAGTTGTTGGTATGGTCGTCTGTGGTCTCTTCTCAAGAGAATCTTCATATGTTATAGTGAGAGTATCCCACATTTCTTTGGCTTTTTGATACAACCCATTTTTATATACATCCATCTTTGTCTTAGGAGCTCTTTGAAATTGTTGTCATATGGAATGTAGTTACCATTCTCTACAACATCTAGCATGTCACTATGACAAGATTTAAAGAATGAAACCATTCTTTAGGATAATTTTTCCTCTACTCTGTCAGGAGCTTAACCCAAGAGGCTGAGTTCTAATACCAACTAAAATAATAGATATCACACTAGAAGGGGGGATTTAATAATGTGTAATATCAAATATGAATCTTCTTTTCAATTTATAAGTTCAAAATAAATTTTCAAAGAGCGTCCAATAGATGTAAATACAAGTTTTCAATAAGAGACTTGTAAATACAAGTTTTCAATTTATATGTTTGAATACAATATATAACTCTGCTAAGTAAAGAATGAAAGTTTTTGACTTTTGTTTTTGAGGGTCCAACTCTTTTGATAGAGATATAGCACTTGTGTAATTTTAATCAATTCTCTTTTATTATGTTGCTTCTTAAGGTTGCTTTTATACATTTCTACAAACTATCCGTTGTGGGATCTACGCCTTCTTCAAATAATTTTGTTAACAACAACTTGTCCTTTCTACTATGTGGCAGCTCGTTGAGGAAAGAAAAAAAGAAAGGGGACAAATGTACAATGCTTTTGTGGCTCTCTATTCCACTACTTGTACAAGATTTTGTAGTTGATGACATTTTATTTGTCTTTGCCTTTGTACAGTTGAAATTCAAATGTTAGAATAATTTCACAATATACATCCAAATGGAAAATTCAAATGAAAGAATGTTCTATGAGCGAAATGTCCTTGAGATGTTTTTCATGTGCAGACAGGTTGTTTGGACATTAACTGACATAATATAAATTATTGTGTAAGTTAGTTATGTCTTGTTGGATGCATATAAACACTCAGCACATAAGTATTGGTTTTCACAAACTATTAAACGCTTGTTTAATAGTAGTGTGTTGGACACTACATAACTTAGGCCTCATTCGAGGTGGTTGTGAATTTCTGTTTTTGATTTTCAAATATAATTTTCAAAACAAAACATGTTCAAGAAAAAATGAAGCTGAATTGGTTTTTAACCTAATTTCAAGATAGTTTTACATTCATTATCAAAACCAAGAAAAAAGATTTTTTGAATTTGGTTTTTAGTTTTAAAAAACATAGCTAACCAACATCACCATACCACCACCATTGTTGCCCCCTCCACCGCCACTACTACTACCGCCACCACATTGTCATTGTCACCTCCATCGCCATCATTCCACCACAACCATCACTACCACTGTACCTCGCCTTTGTTGCATCCTCCACAACCACCATTATTGTTGCCACCATTCTGAAACCTCCATCATCATTGTCACGTGCTGCCACTACCACTATTACATCCCACCACTATTGTCGTCATCACCACCACCATTCTACCACTGTATTGCCACTACAACTTCCAGTGCCACCACCATCATTTCACCGCTACTACCACTACCATTCAACTACCTCCATCATCGTTGTCGCTACCATTGCCACTATTCCACCCTACTACCACCCATAATTTTAAAAACCAAACCAGTGATTGACCCGGTCAAGGCATTGGGTCGTTGGGTTAATGGTCAAACCAATGGGTCACTGATTGACTTGTATGACCTGGTCTTCATTAAAAAAAAATTAAACTTTATACCCAACCTTAACTGACCTGCATGACCGACCCAATGTGTTTCCTCCCTTGGGCGTGACCTGACCTGGGTTAGTGGGTCATTGGCTTAATCGCAATCCCGATTAGATCATATTGGGTTGGACCAAGTTCAATGCATGGTCGATCTAATAGGCAGCTCGATCGACCAGACCTCTGGGTCGCAATTGAACCAGTCTGACTGGCTAGGTCGGTTTAGGTTTTAAAACACAGTCAAACTCATTCCATCGCTACTACCACCACCATCACCATTCCACCTCCACTGCCACCATCGTTACTGTTATTATTCCACCCACCACCGTCGTCCCACCATTGAAACCACCACTATCGCCACCATCACCACCACCGCCACTCCCACCTTGCTACTTCTACAACCACCATTATTTTATAGTAGAGCAAGATAAGATAAAATGCTTGACTCATTTTATTTATCTTCACTTTAAAAACTAAAAACAAAGAATAAACTGAAACTCAAAACTAAATACTAAAATTAATTTTGATTTTTTTAAAATTTCAAAACTAAAAACGAGAAACCACCACAAACAAGCCTTAGTTTAATAAAACAGGTTCTATTAGCCATTGGACAATAACTTGTAAAAGTATAAGGATATAGATTTATACCATAGAGCTTATATCAAATATGTCTTGTTACACTTCACATAAACCATTAGTTCATCAACAATTTATATTTGTTATAATCAAAACTTTAGGTATTTTGGATTGTCCGATTACAACATATTTGATTGTCCAGGTCTAACAAAAAAGCACATGGTTTTCTACTAAAGTATGCTTCAAGAAAGCTAAAGAGAATGGTTTCCTAATATGGAGAGGACGTGTATTCGTTAAATGCTCCAACGAACATTTCTTCAAGTGCAACCCTTCAACGAAGAAAATCAAACTGTCTAGAGGCTGGACACGTGCTAAAGATGGTTTATAAATATAAGAAGTTTTGAAGAGTTAAAGTTACTAAGGAGCGCCCAAAGAATTCAAATTTTTAGTTCCCTCTTCTCAAGATCTACCTTTGTATATTTGAAAAGTTGTAAAGCTCTCAAAACACTTTGTGTATCCTAAGATATAAGACTAAGTGTTTCATTTGTATAATCAATTTTAGGATGTTAAGAACTAGTCAATGAGCAAACCAACCAACAACAAATCTTCTGATTTGTTTAGAGCCAATAGTGACTTGGTAGAACAAAGAATATTAGGTGAAGTTTAAGTTTGGTAATAAACTTAGGTTGTAAGAGTTAGAAGTGGCAGCGAACAATACTTGTAAATCTGTTTAAAGTTAGAAAAACTTGGTAACTTACCAAGAACTGAACGTAGTCTCAGTGGTAGAGATGAACCAATATAAAATTTGTTGTGTCTTATATATCTCTATCTCTTGTGTTAACTGACCTAGGATCTGAATTTGATTTTCTTTTAAAAAAGCATTTTACAAAATCTGTTGATATCGTTAGATCTTGTCTATTTGCAAAAACCATGTTATTTGATTTCAAACCTATATCATGTGATAACTTTGGTTTATGAAAAACGTTTAGAGAATTTCTAAAATCACAATGCAACCCCTTTCTTGAAGAGTAATAAAATCCTAAGTTATCTACTAAATTATCTATGACTTAAATTAAGCTTGAATTTAAAATACAACAAACTAAAAGCTAAATTTGAATTTGAATTATCACGTTAACAATCTCACACATGCAATTTGCAAATGATACTTGTAACAGGGGATAAAAGTAGTCACAATATTTCTTCCATTAATTACTTTTTGACTAAAACACCTTTAATTATTTAAATCCATAAATAATAAATGCTATAAATTATTTCTCTCTCTCTCTCGGATTGAAAAATTAAAGATTTTAATTTTAAAAATTAAAATTTTACTAATGTTATTCTCTCTCCATATATTAATTATCTAAGTGGAAAATGTAATATAGCTAATCTTAACAATTTTAAGCATAATTTTGAAAAAGAAATATTATTATTTTGATTTACAAAAGTAAATAAATAAATTTAATAATATTCACTAAATTAACTATTTTTTAATAAATATGAATTCAATTTAACAATGTAGATTGACAATATAAAATAATTTTAATTTATATTCTAATTGTAAAATACTATTAGTATAATTTTTAAGATGGTTATTAATTTTTAACAAATCTTATCATATGATTAGTTGATAATATCAAATTATTTTATATTTTTTATATAAATTAAATTAATTATAAAGATCTTATATTTAGTTACAGAGGAAGTATTTACTTCTTGTATCATTACTCTAGAAATAAGGTTTTGGACAAGAGAAATCTTTTCGTACCCGGGATCATCATTCATCGGAATGAAATCCTCTGCTTATTAGAAATGACTAACTTTGTTTGATAGATCATAAATATTGTCTTAGAAGTTTTACGGGAATATAAATGTAAAATAGTATATTTATGATCATCTTTAATTATTTACTCATTTAATAATTTAATTAGAGTAACATAATATTTTTATCATAATTAAATTTATTTTTTAAGTCAAAAAACCTAGATTCCCACCTCCACCATAATGTTTTTGTCAGAAAATTGATCCAAAAAAAATCTTGAGAAACATTATTTTATGATAATATTATTTTTAAAAAATTAATAATGGAAAATATCCATTTTGATCCATAAAAGTTTTAAACGATAATAAATTAATCCTGAAAAATAATAAATTAAAATTAAATTCTGAAATGTAAAAAGTGTAATAAATTAATTATGTAAACAATTTAATAATAAATTAATCTTTATACTCTATAATTTATTATTAGATTGATTCTTAAATATTAGAAATGATTTTACAAATTTCTTGGCATCACCTCATGGGACTATTTACCCATTCAATAACAAAGCCCCTACCTAATTTTCTGCTCAACTTTCCTCGACCTTTCTCTTTGCACTTCAATCCATAGATTCGAAACCCACACAATGCTCCCAGCAATGGCCATGGACACCACAACAACCCAAGAAACCCAAATCCACGTGGCAATAGCACCCTCAGCGCCTCCACGCGAATAAAACACCATTCTGAAAACAACGTAAGGCCGCAACAAACCTTGCACCACCGAATACATACCATAAAACGACACTGACACGGCGTCGCACGCCCTTTCCGCGACCCGTGCGTGCACAGACGAGGAGTCACTCCTCCTCCGCGCACACCCCAGCGCCCACGCGTTTTGCAACGCGCTGGTGGCCTCGGCAAGGGCGAGGAGGGCGAGCACCGTGACGACCCCATGGACCGTTGCGTGGCGGCACGTGAGGAGCACGACGAGTGTGGCGAGTTGGTGGAGGACGAAGGGGAGGTCCCCGGCGCCATTGAAGAAGGCGACGAGGTGGAGAAGGTCAACGACGAAGTAGGCGGCGTTGAAGTCCAGCACGATGTTCTGGAATTTCATGTTGGCAGCGGAGAAACCGCGATCCGAGGCGGAGAAGATGGCGGCGGAGGAGAGGAGCACCACCAGAGTGCCATGGAAGATGGAAATGAAGTAGCTGGAGGCTTCGGGTCAGGTCTTGGGACTCCATTTGCAAAATATGATGAAGTAGCCGAAGAGGTAAATGAAGAGGAATAATAAGAAGAATTTGACCATGTGAGTTTCCATATTTTTTTGTTTGGTTTCCGCGAAGGGTCTTCCGGAAGAAATAGGACCATAAAAAATGAGGTATTTTTTGAAGAGGCCAGTGAGTTTGGCCGGGGGGTTGAGAGAGTGGAAGATTGTATACAAGGATGAATTGGGCATGTTTTATTTGGTGGGGTTTTGTGAAAAAGAAAAGAGCAAAGCGCGAAGGAATAAAGTGAGAACAATGGAAGATGAGGGAGGGAGCGGTGGGAGGGGGGATCAACGGTTTTTATGGGGTTGGTGAGAAAAAGTGAACTCCCGTTTGGGGTTGTTCAACGATTGCAAGACTTCAACTTGTGCAATAATTTTAGGATGTTTTAAATTTATTTTTATTTTATATTTATATTTACTAACATAAGTAGAAGGAATAATCAATGAGAGATCTATGACCCAAAGTTAGTTGGAGCAATATAAGTTCGTTGATTTTTAAAATAATTATTTTAAATGGTAATTTATGATTAAATAATAATGTAAAATTATTTTTACATTATGAGTACATTGACATTAAATTATTTATTTATCCTCAAAGAAGAATAAATCAGAGACACAAAAATAAATTAGAGGATTCAAACACATAAAATTAAAAGGTATAATATATAAACTTTTAAGATAAATATATGTGATTTCATTAAAACGAGAGATGCATTTTTCCAACTTCACGTAAGAATAATTATGTCATAGGATTGTTCTACTAATATCTTATAATATGACTAATAGATAAATATGTCCTATAATTGTGTCCTAAAGTATGTAATTGAGAATTTGAATGCATAGGTTCATGTGTATACAAGAGTATATGCACTACAAGAAAAATAACATATGTCTACGGACAAAAACCATTACTAGATGTTAAAAATACGTAGGTAACTGTAATAAAAACTTTGTCCTACGGATATTTTGGCCGTCAACTTTGAGGGGTGTACAATGACAGATTATAATATGTCAGTAAAGGTTTTACCTATGGATTTATTTTCACCTATAATTACATTTGATTGTCACTATATATGATTCCTACAATTCACAATGTGTGCAAGTAAAAGTCATAAACCTATATATACAATGTAGGTAAAAATATTAATTTGTACCTACAACCTTTAACTGTAGGTAAAAGTCATTAACTTACTTGCCATTGAAAGACCATAAATACAAACCATTTACTTGTATTTATAGGCTTTAATCGTAAGTAAAAGTCACATAATAAAAAGATCACATTGCTTGTTACTTATTGAGATGTTTTATGTTTTTAAATTATTATTAATATTATTATTTAGTTATCCAGATAAAATGAATATCAATTGTATCTAAGTTAATTGTCTAAGCCTTTTACAAGTCCAAGGAACTAATCTATGCAATAAAGTAATTGCCTTACTTAAAAAAAGAGTTCTAGTGGTTTTTAAACATTGGAGAAAAGATTGAAAATTGACAAACATTGACTAATTAAACTCCTCTCTCTATGAGGGATGAAGGGGACAAAGGTCCATTTCCCAGGAAAGTCACATAATCACAAAAATAAACAAGAGTACTTATGTATCCCAAAACACCTAACAAAGATGAGATGATATCTAGCATCTACAATAACCAACAGCATAGCCATATCCAAGTAAAATCACATAATCACAAAAATAAACAAAAGTATTTATGTCCCCAAACAGCTAGTCAAGTGAGATGATATCTAGCATTCACAATAACCAACAGAATAGTTACATTCAAGTAATCACTGATCTACACATTCATAAACTAAGTTAGCAACAAATTTTTAAAATGATCAAGAATATATGTAAGAAGAAAATGTCTTTACCTCAAAACCATTACTTGGTTATCTTCATTGTTGCAAGCCATTACAATGACATAAAGGAATACATATTAACATATACAAATGAATATCTTATGCCAATAGATGTGGCAGCTTCTTAATTACAGTTGCATAGGTATGTGAATCAACTAACTTGGCCTAACTTGATTCTTAAAAATCATATTAGAATAGAAAAAATATAATAAAGCTTGATTAGTTTGAGTCAATTCTCAAAACAATAAAATTCAAACTCTTTTACTTAGTCAACAAGTCTAGATACATAAATGACTTAAGGAAAAGAGGAGACAACCAAGTAAAGGGAAGCTACAACTTACTACATACATAGATAATACGGATACACTACAAGCTATACCATATGCTAACAAAAATGGTATTGTCAAAATATTAATTATTAAATTTCAACTCACCTCTAGTTGGGATTGTTTGTAGTTTGATTATATTTACTAGTAGAACCATTTGTAGGTACCTAAATTAAAATAATGTTTTTTCTTTGTAAAGTATCATATCATAGTTAAATATGTGAATAAGTTCAATTATAAATTCATACCTCTTGATCTACAGCTTCTAAGACTTGATTAATTTGTGGATCTTTTGCAAATCGCACTTTAAGGACAGCAACAAGGTTTCCAAGCAAATTCTCCAATTTTTTAATTCTATTGTCTGCATAAGAGCTTTAAGATGAACTTTTTTGATGTGGAAGCTTGCCAAGACAACGCACTCATCCTCTTTTTTAAGATCCTTTAACTTTTGAATATATATCATTTGTCCAATTAGTAGAATGTTGGGAGCTTTGTCAATTTTGTGAACTCTCTACTTCAACCATTTTCATTTTTAGTTCATCCTACATAAATACACCTTATAAATTATTACCATGCATCAATATCCTCAATACTTCAATGCACTAAACAAAATTCATCTCCTCATTAGTTACTCCTCCTCACAACATCACCCCCATGCAATGCAAGTCCTCATATTTTGAGTGATTCCTTTTGTTAATGTTGCTTATTTTCTATAACCCACAAATATAAAAATTCAATAATAAAAATAAGCATATAATATATAATTGTTATGTTAGCCAAAGTTGGTAACATTGTACATGCATACATGTCCTTTCTTAGAACACCAATAATATACTAAATCACGATATTGAGAAGGATCAACCCTTGGATCTCGGATGTGAGCAACCATTTCCTCCTTAGTTTTGCTCTCATCATATCATTTTGATTTCAATTCATATTTAAATTGTCTCCATTTCAGACTCATGTCATCAATCAATATTTCCTTTTTTTGTTCAATTAATTCATGAAAAAATCGAAACTTACTCTATTATGAGTATCATTAACAAACAAAAAAGATCATTTTGTTAGACATTACAAAACATAAAATTTTGCAAGAATCAAAATGAAACAACACTTATAAAGTTTTATACTAGACCTTAATCAATTCAACCATGTCAGTAATATAGTCCTCATGCATGTCTTTCCAGCTAAGAAAATTGATAGGAACACATTGGTGTCTCTTTACCAAGCTCCCAATTGCATTCAATAGAGTTTTCCCTTCCCAACCCATAGGATTGCCCTAATGATCTACTTCAACAAGTATGAATTCTCCATCTAGCAAGTTCCACACATCTAGCATATGTGTATAACCTCTAGTTCTCTTTTTACCTAAATCATTCATGGATATTACATTTATCATATATATATAAAGAGTGAGAGAGAGAGAGAGAGAGAGAGAGAGAGAATTTCCCCAATGATCTACTTCAACAAGTATGAATTCTCCATCTAGCAAGTTCTACACATCTAGCATATGTGTATAACCTCTAGTTCTCTTTTTACTAATCATTCATGGATATGACATTTATCATATATATATATATATATATATATATATATATATATATATATATATATATATATATATATATAAAAGAAAGAGAGAGAGAGAGAGAGGTGTATATACTTGCACTGTTAAAAAGACCGAAAATTATAATTACCTTTAGTTGAACTTTCACTTGCACTTCCAAGAGAAGTATGAGACTCAACATGACTTTATTCCCTTGTAAGACTTGTTCATTCCCTTGATCTATGTCATTTGATTGCCCATCACCAATTCATATACATCTCTGATTTTAGCATGCACAACAACAAGCCAATCATTTTGTGTTTTATTCTCCACATAGAATATTTTCTTAGCTTGAGATGCAAAAACAAATGGGTCATCACATATATCATTCCTTGTATGTTGCAAATAATTGAAATTCACTAATGTCATACCGAAATGATCAATTTTGCAGCCCTTGTTTATATCAACCCCATCACACTTGAAAAGTACAACGTATATCTTCCTGAATAATCCAATTGAATTATATTTGTTAGTGCACCATAGTAGTGGATTTATCCTTCCTTTGGGTTTTTATCTCTTGAACTAGCATAACTTAGTGTCTTAATAGTTACAACAATGCCATTGTTTTGAGTCTTCAAGTAATTTTCATGGGTCTTTGTATGAAATCTAACTCCATTAACAATGTACCTACTATATCTTCTCACTATTTCTAGTGGACCACGTGCTAACCACTTGATATCATTCGTCACTAGAGTGTTGTCTTGCTCTTCCAATCAAGCAACCTACCTCAATTTTATTTCAAATGGTTAAAATTTTAAATGAATGCAAAATTTAACATTATTTATGCTTCCTAAACTTATTTGTGTTGGATCAAGTGGCCTCAGAATAATTAAGAAGGGGGGTTGAATTAATTATTCCTAAACCTTTACTAATTAAAAATTTACTCTTCTAAGGCTTTTACTATGTTGTTAAGGAAATAAAGAACAGAGATGAAACTTAACCAAAAGTAAAAGTGGGAATTAAAGTGCACAGCGAAAATTAAAAGAGTAGGGAAGAAGGAGACAAACACACAAGAGTTTTATACTGGTTCGGCAACAACCCGTGCCTACATCCAGTCCCTAAACGACCTGCGGTCCTTGAGATTTATTTTCAACCTTGTAAATTCCTTTACAAGCAAAGATCCACAAGGGATGTACCCTTCCTTGTTCTCTTTGAACAACCTAGTGGATGTACCCTCCACTAGAACTGATCCACAAGAGATGTACCCTCTACTTGTACCACAAAGGATGTACCTCCAATGTGTTAAGACAAAGATCTCAGGCGGTTAAACCTTTGAAACTTTGTGAATGGGGATACAAAAGAATTCTCAGGCGGTTAGTCCCTTGAAATCTTTTGTATATGGGAAAGGGAAGAATCAAAAGAATTCTCAGACTATGTCGTTTTGAATTCTTTGACAAGGGAGAAGGGAGACACAAAAGAATTCAGGCGGTTAGTACTTCGTTCTTTTGGAAAAGGGAGAAGAGAGACACAAAAAGAATTCAGGCGGTTAGTCCCTTGCGAATTCTTTTTGGCAAAGGGATAAGAGAATGAAAAAGATGAATATCACAAGTTTTCAAGGTTTGGAAAAACCAGAAAACTTTGGAAAGCTTTTGGCAAAAGGAAGAAGAAGAAGAAGTTCAAAGAGATTCATAAATCAATTGGCAAAAGTTTGTTGTCAAAAGAATGAATTGGAAAGATACTTGAAATGCAAAGCAAAACCTTGCTTTTATAGACTCTTCATGTCTGGTCAAGAGAACCATTAGAAGAGTTATGACTTTTAGAAAACCTTAAAACCAATTTGAAAAAGTCAAAAACTATTTGAAGAGTTACATCTTTTGATTTGTTCAGAAACTATCACTTGTAATCGATTACCAAATCAGTGTAATCGATTACACAAAGCTTTTTAGTGAAAGAATGTGACTCTTCACATTTGAATTTGAATTTCAACGTTCAAGCACACTGGTAATCAATTACCAAAACATTGTAATCGATTACAACTTTTTGAAATCAATTGAAATGTTGTAAATTCAGTTTTAAACTTTTTCAAAAACATTTTGCTACTGGTAATCGATTACAACAATCTGGTAATCGATTACCAGAGAGTAAAAACTCTTTGGTAAACATGTTTTGAGAAAAATCCATGTGCTACTCAGTTTTCAAAAAAACTTTTCCATACTTATCTTGATTAATTCTTCTCTTAATTCTTGAATCTTGACTCTTGAATCTTGATCTTGATTCTTGGAAGCTTGAACCTTGAATCTTGATTCTTGATTCTTGAAATCAAATTTCCTCTTGAACCTTGAAATGTTCTTGATTCAATCTTGAACTTATTCTTTGATTCTTGAGATCATCATCTTTGTTATCATGAAGTGTTCTTAACTTTTCAGCTTTTTGTCATCATCTTTGTTATCATCAAAACTCTTTGAATCAATCTTGATTCATCATGAAGCTTGCTTCTACAATTTGTTAACGGAACCAATATGAAAGTTATTTCCTATTAATTTTGTTGAATTCATATTGAGATAATCAACGATTTTGTCTCTTGATAAGATCAGTATGGGCTCTATGTAAAAAAGGTTAGAAAAAGTAAGCATTAGCATTGATAGAAAGATATTATACAAAATTTCAATAACTAAATATAAACATTAAACAAATCGTATTACTTTTGAAAGGGGTCAACATTGTTGCTATTGAAAAGAACATAACTATGTGCTTGAACCAATGCTTTCTCATCAAAAGAAATTTGAGAAGCTTTTTTCTCTTCTTCACGTTGAATCCAACTTGTTTCTTTCTCCCCAATGATCTACCTCTTGGATTTAAAATGATTCTTCACCCTAGATAGATATCTTGAACAAAATATCAAGCATTCATGAGCTAAATATCCTTCTGCAATATATCCTTCTGGATGTGCTCGATTACAAAAAAAATGACTTTAGAGTCAAAGGGAACCTAAAATGAAAATTTTAGGTTACAAATTAAGATAATATCATTTTACATTATAACTCTAGAATCATCTATCATGATACAAACAAGGTCCTGACAATGCTTACATGGCATTGTCAGGGCATACGTGTCGCAATGCCAACATTCCTTATTCCCACCCAAAAACGTCTTTTCACTATGCATTTATTATTTTTGTCGTTTTGTGCGTGGCCGGTTAACTTACCAATGCATTTTTACCTTTCCAACAAGGCTGAACTTACTGTTTGTGTTTTTCGACTTCCAATTGGGTCTCCACGGTCTCCATTGTTTCACGCTTTGCATTTTTCCATTTTCCATTGTGGCTTTTGATTTCTCTCCCCTTTGGATTTGCTCTCCACGGTTTCCATTGTTTCACGCTTTCCATTTTCCATTGTGACTTTTCGATTGTGGCTTTGGAATTTTCTCCCATTTGGATTTGCTCTCATGTGATGACTCACCGTAGGTGCACTTCATTCCTCATTTTGTTTAGATACTTATCATGAGCTTATCGTTTCCTATATGAAGCTTTTCGATTTTTTGTGGGTGGTTTGTTGTAATGAACCATTTTGGTCGGGCTTTGTTGCATTTTGATGTTGCATGTGCATCATTTAATACCTTTTTTTGGTTTTCTAACTTATGGCAACACAAAAGCTTAGAGCTTTGTTGATTTTATCATTAGTTTATTGTTTCCTATACCCAGCTTTCTTGCCTTTTGATCTTGCATGCGCATCATTTAGTTCCTTTTTTGCCTATTCTGATTTATCGAAACACAAAAGGTTACATTTTTTATTGTGAATCCTATTTTGTTTTTCATTTGCTTACATTATTGTTTTGAAAATTTCTTATATGTTTTTATATTTGCTTGCATGTTGGCCGAGAACAACAAAGAAGCCGAAAACCATAACTAGAAAGAATGGCAGTAAACGGGGTCCCACAACCCTAGTTACAGGTTTGTTTTTGAAATCTGTTATACTTGCTTAAATTTTATTTTTTGGCATGTTGATGTTCGTCTCCGTTTTGCTTGTTTTGCCACATGTTTTGTTCATTTATCGTTTCCTATACCCAGCTTTGTTGCCTTTTGATCTTGCATTTGCATCATTTAGTACCTTTCTTTGGTATGTTGATGTTCGTCTCCGTTTTGCATGTTTTGCCACATGTTTTGTTCATTTATCGTTTCCTATACCCAGCTTTGTTGCCTTTTGATCTTGCATTTGCATCATTTAGTACCTTTTTTTGGTGTTCTGATGACTCACAACACAAAAGCTTACATTTTTATTCTGAATGAGTGGATGTGTTTTTGTTATGGTATTTGACTTTTCGCAAGCTAACAAGACAAAAGCTTATACCTTTGTTGATTTTATCATTAGTTTAAAGTTTGGTATACACAGCTTATCGATTTTTAGTGGGTGGTTTGTTGTAATCAACTATTTTTTTGGGCTTTGTTGCGTTTTGATGATGCATGTGCATGATTTGCAAGCTTTTTTTGGTTTTCTGATTTATCGCAACACAAACTTTTTATGGATGTCTATGTTTGGCATTGTTCAGATCTGTATCAGTGGATTTAATGGCTTAGACCTATGTTCATTTTATCATTACTTAATCGTTTCCTATACCTAGATTTCTTGCCTTTTGATCTTGCATCTGCATCATTTATTGTGAATCTTGTTTTGAATATCGATTTGGTTACATTATTGTTTGAAGTCTCATTTATATTTGCTTAAATTTTTTTGTCCATGTTCATGTTCATGTTCGTTGTGCATCTTTTGCCACATGTTTCGGATCAATTAATTTGTACTCATGTCTAGCAAACCAAACCCCATATGTGAACTACCATGTTTGACTTCTGAATGAGTTGCTGAGAGGGTCAGCTTTGTAACTTTTTATGGATGTCCATGTTTTGCATTAGTCAGATGGGTATCAGTCATTAATCGCAAGACAAGAGCTTACATTTTGATTGTAAATCCTGTTTTATTTATGACTTGCTTACATTATTGTTTTAAAAAAAATCCTATCATGTTACAAACAAGGGCTTCACAATACCTTTTTTTGGTGTTCTGATTTATCGCAATACAAAAGGTTACATTTTTATTGTGAATCCTGTTTTATTTTTTAGTTGCTTACATTATTGTTTTAATAAATTCTTATATGTTTTTATTTGCTTGCATGTTGCCTGAGAACAACAAAGAAGCTGAAAAGGAAAACTAGAAAGAACGGCAATCAACGGTATGTTTTCCTATACGCAACTTTTTATCTTTCGTTGTTGGTTTGTTGTAATCAACCATTTTTGTGGGCCTTTGTTGCATTTTGATCTTGCATGTGCATCATTTACTACCTAATTTGGTTTTTTGATGTATCGCAAGACAAAAGCTTACATTTTTAAAAACCTTGGTTTGCCATGTTTGCCATGTTTGAGTTTTGAATCAGTTGTGAGACAAACAACTTCATAACCTTTTTTGGATTTCCAAGTTGCCCATAATTCATATCTGTTTAAGTGGATACATCAGAAAAAGCTTACAACTTTGTTCATTTTATCATTAGTTTATCCTTTCCTATACCCAGCTTCCAAGCTTTTTGATGCTACATGTACATCATGTGGTACCCTTTCTATGGGTTCAATTTTATCTCAGCACAGAGGCTTACATTTTTATTGTGAATTCTATTTTTAATATCGATTTGGTTACATTATTGTTTGAAGTCTCATTTATATTTGCTTAATTTTTTTTGTCCATGTTCATGTTCATGTCCGTTGTGCATCTTTTGCCACATGTTTCAGATCAATTAATTTGTACTCGTGTCTAGCAAACAAAACCACATATGTGAACTGTCAAGTTTGACTTCAGAATGAGTTGTTGAGAGGTCAGCTTTATAACTTTTATGGATGTCCATCTTTTGCATTGGTCAGATGGGTATCAGTCATTAATCGCAAGACAAGAGCTTACATTTTGATTGTAAATCCTTTTTTATTTTTGACTTGCTTACATTATTGTTTTAAAAAAATCTTATCATGTTACAAACAAGGGCTTCACAGTACCTTTTTTTGGTGTTCTGATTTATCGCAATACAAAAGGTTACATTTTCATTGTGAATCCTGTTTTATTTTGGACTCATGTCTAGCAAACAAAACCACATATGTGAACTGCCATGTTTGACTTCTGAATGAGTTGCTGAGAGGTCAGCTTTGTAACTTTTATGGATGTCCATCTTTTGCATTGGTCAGATGGGTATCAATCATTAATCGCAAGAAAAGAGCTTACATTTTGATTGTAAATCCTTTTTTATTTTTGACTTGCTTACATTATTGTTTTAAAAAAATCTTATCATGTTACAAACAAGGGCTTCACAGTACCTTTTTTTGGTGTTCTGATTTATCGCAATACAAAAGGTTACATTTTCATTGTGAATCCTGTTTTATTTTGGAGTTGCTTACATTATTGTTTTAATAAATTCTTATATGTTTTTATTTGCTTGCATGTTTCCTGAGAAAAACAAAGAAACTGAAAAGGAAAACTAGAAAGAACGGCAGTCAACGGTATGTTTTCCTATACGCAACATTTTATCTTTCGTTGTTGGTTTGTTGTAATCAACCATTTTTGTGGGCCTTTGTTGCATTTTGATCTTGCATGTGCATAATTTACTACCTAATTTGGTTTTCTAATGTATCGCAAGACAAAAGCTTACATTTTTAAAAACCTTGGTTTGCCATGTTTGAGTTCTGAATCAGTTGTGAGACAAACAACATCATAACTTTTTTTGGATTTCCAAGTTGCCCATTGTTCATATCTGTTTCAGTGGATACATAAGAAAAAGCTTACAACTTTGTTCATTTTATCATTAGTTTATCCTTTCCTATACCCAGCTACCAAGCTTTTAGATGCTGCATGTACATCATGTGGTACCTTTTTTGGGGGTTTAATTTTGTCTCAGCACAGAGGCTTGCATTTTTCTTGTGAATCCTGTTTTGAATATCCATGTGGTTACATTATTGTTTGAAGTCTCATTTATATTTGCTTAAATTTTTTTTTCTATGTTCATGTTCATGTCCGTTGTGCATCTTTTGCCACATGTTTCGGATCAATTAATTTGTACTCATGTCTAGCAAACCAAACCCCATATGTGAACTACCATGTTTGACTTCTGAATGAGTTGCTGAGAGGGTCAGCTTTGTAACTTTTTATGGATGTCCATGTTTTGCATTAGTCAGATGGGTATCAGTCATTAATCGCAAGACAAGAGCTTACATTTTGATTGTAAATCCTGTTTTATTTATGACTTGCTTACATTATTGTTTTAAAAAAAATCCTATCATGTTACAAACAAGGGCTTCACAATACCTTTTTTTGGTGTTCTGATTTATCGCAATACAAAAGGTTACATTTTTATTGTGAATCCTGTTTTATTTTTTAGTTGCTTACATTATTGTTTTAATAAATTCTTATATGTTTTTATTTGCTTGCATGTTGCCTGAGAACAACAAAGAAGCTGAAAAGGAAAACTAGAAAGAACGGCAATCAACGGTATGTTTTCCTATACGCAACTTTTTATCTTTCGTTGTTGGTTTGTTGTAATCAACCATTTTTGTGGGCCTTTGTTGCATTTTGATCTTGCATGTGCATCATTTACTACCTAATTTGGTTTTTTGATGTATCGCAAGACAAAAGCTTACATTTTTAAAAACCTTGGTTTGCCATGTTTGCCATGTTTGAGTTTTGAATCAGTTGTGAGACAAACAACTTCATAACCTTTTTTGGATTTCCAAGTTGCCCATAATTCATATCTGTTTAAGTGGATACATCAGAAAAAGCTTACAACTTTGTTCATTTTATCATTAGTTTATCCTTTCCTATACCCAGCTTCCAAGCTTTTTGATGCTACATGTACATCATGTGGTACCCTTTCTATGGGTTCAATTTTATCTCAGCACAGAGGCTTACATTTTTATTGTGAATTCTATTTTTAATATCGATTTGGTTACATTATTGTTTGAAGTCTCATTTATATTTGCTTAATTTTTTTTGTCCATGTTCATGTTCATGTCCGTTGTGCATCTTTTGCCACATGTTTCAGATCAATTAATTTGTACTCGTGTCTAGCAAACAAAACCACATATGTGAACTGTCAAGTTTGACTTCAGAATGAGTTGTTGAGAGGTCAGCTTTATAACTTTTATGGATGTCCATCTTTTGCATTGGTCAGATGGGTATCAGTCATTAATCGCAAGACAAGAGCTTACATTTTGATTGTAAATCCTTTTTTATTTTTGACTTGCTTACATTATTGTTTTAAAAAAATCTTATCATGTTACAAACAAGGGCTTCACAGTACCTTTTTTTGGTGTTCTGATTTATCGCAATACAAAAGGTTACATTTTCATTGTGAATCCTGTTTTATTTTGGACTCATGTCTAGCAAACAAAACCACATATGTGAACTGCCATGTTTGACTTCTGAATGAGTTGCTGAGAGGTCAGCTTTGTAACTTTTATGGATGTCCATCTTTTGCATTGGTCAGATGGGTATCAATCATTAATCGCAAGAAAAGAGCTTACATTTTGATTGTAAATCCTTTTTTATTTTTGACTTGCTTACATTATTGTTTTAAAAAAATCTTATCATGTTACAAACAAGGGCTTCACAGTACCTTTTTTTGGTGTTCTGATTTATCGCAATACAAAAGGTTACATTTTCATTGTGAATCCTGTTTTATTTTGGAGTTGCTTACATTATTGTTTTAATAAATTCTTATATGTTTTTATTTGCTTGCATGTTTCCTGAGAAAAACAAAGAAACTGAAAAGGAAAACTAGAAAGAACGGCAGTCAACGGTATGTTTTCCTATACGCAACATTTTATCTTTCGTTGTTGGTTTGTTGTAATCAACCATTTTTGTGGGCCTTTGTTGCATTTTGATCTTGCATGTGCATAATTTACTACCTAATTTTGTTTTCTAATGTATCGCAAGACAAAAGCTTACATTTTTAAAAACCTTGGTTTGCCATGTTTGAGTTCTGAATCAGTTGTGAGACAAACAACATCATAACTTTTTTTGGATTTCCAAGTTGCCCATTGTTCATATCTGTTTCAGTGGATACATAAGAAAAAGCTTACAACTTTGTTCATTTTATCATTAGTTTATCCTTTCCTATACCCAGCTACCAAGCTTTTAGATGCTGCATGTACATCATGTGGTACCTTTTTTGGGGGTTTAATTTTGTCTCAGCACAGAGGCTTGCATTTTTCTTGTGAATCCTGTTTTGAATATCCATGTGGTTACATTATTGTTTGAAGTCTCATTTATATTTGCTTAAATTTTTTTTTCTATGTTCATGTTCATGTCCGTTGTGCATCTTTTGCCACATGTTTCGGATCAATTAATTTGTACTCATGTCTAGCAAACAAAACCACATATGTGAACTGCCATGTTTGACTTCTGAATGACTTGCTGAGGGGGTCAGCTTTGTAACTTTTTATGGATGTCCATGTTTTGCATTGGTCAGATGGGTATCAATCATTAATCGCAAGACAAGAGCTTACATTTTGATTGTGAATCTTGTTTTATTTTTGACTTGTTTACATTATTGTTTTAAAAAAATCTTATCATGTTACAAATAAGGGCTTCACAGTACCTTTTTTTGGTGTTCTGATTTATCGCAATACAAAAGGTTACATTTTCATTGTGAATCCTGTTTTATTTTTTATTTGCTTACATTATTGTTTTAAAAAATTCTTATATGTTTTTATTTGCTTGCATGTTGCTAAGAGGGCCAGCTTTGTTATTTTATCATTACTTTATCGTTTCCTATACCTAGATTTCTTGCCTTTTCATCTTGAATTATGTTCCTATACCCGAGGACTTTGGTATGATATTTGTAATTTGTAATTAATGCTCTTACGTTACCCGAAGACTTTGTTATAATATTTCTAATTTGTAATTATCACTAAATTCATTTTCATTTTCATTGTATTAACATTCAATTTGTTCACAACATTTGATGTGTTTTATTTTCAAAAACAATAATTTAGTATTATTTTAATATATAAATTGAATATGGAAGGTCATACTTTGATTTACTTGCAGGTTGGCAAGTAGTATAGTAACGTACATTTTAAAGCTTCATATCAATGCTGACGTAGTTATCCAGGTAACGTATACTCATTTACAAAATCCCGGCAATGGATCTTATTGGAATTAATGCCTATACATGTATGGTCGACTCCTATACTTTGTAATATTATTGCTATAATATAATAAGTTCTAGCCGTCTGAAGAAAGTTCTAGTCATCTAATCATAATTGGGAAGTGAGAAAGGTAATGATTATTATCATCATTACCATAGAAAACGAGTACAAGAATTGTAAAATCCTCACAATTAATATACAACAACAAAAAAACTATATTATTAATTAGTAAAAGCCTGCCAATACGTAATAACTGCTACGACAAGTACATTATGTATTTATTTGAAGAGGCGTAACTAAAAGCGGTTTCCAATATGCAATAACTGCTACAACAAGTACATTATGTATTTACTAAACCCCATTCAATAAAAAATACAAAACCTGAGGTATATCAAAACATAACCAACAATTATCCACATTGCGAATCTCATTTGTCTAACAACATCACATAACCCTTAATAGTATGAGTACACAATCATCAACCGCCTCTAATGTGGTAAGTTCTTTAACTTTTCCATCCTTCCTCTTTTCCTTCTTATATGTATTTAACTTTTTCATCCTTCCTCTTTGCTTCTTATATTATATGTATATGTTCAATGTTCAGTTTTGTTTCATCACACATCCTTGCAATGGTGTTATCTATTTTACCTCTTCGTCCTTCATTTTATGGTTATTATATGTATATTATATGCATATGTTGATTATAGACTACATGTTCATATTCATGTTTATAATTCTATCGACTAGGATATTCATCATGTTTATCATGTCTTTGGAAATTATGAGTGTAACATTTTTGTCTTTTCCTAATATTTGTGTGTTGCTTCTTATATCTATATGTTCCTTATAAATTGGTTATTGAATTCATGTTTGTATGCCTAACATGGACGGTTTTGACGATTTTCATCATTTCCTTCCATGATTCCTGTTATGTTTTTTATGTATATTTATGTATATGTTGATTATAGTTTATTTGCATTTTGACCATCGTTTGTCGTGCCTTTGTATACGCTGATTTTTCTATTCTTCGTCATTGGTTTGTTGTAATAAACCATTATTTTTGTTTGTGTTGCCTTTTAATCCCACATCTGCATCATTCAATACCTTTTTTTGGTTTTCTGAGTTAGCCCAATACAAAATCCTTCATTTTTTTATCATCCTGATTTTTGTTTTTTATTTGCTTGCATTTTGCTTATGTTTTTGTCGAATTCTTATTTGATTATTTTGTTTCATACTTCAATATTCATGTTTGTATCCCTAACATTTTCGGTATCCTCCCCAAACTGATTTCTCACCTTCCTTTTATTTTTTTTTTCACCCTAAGAACCCATTTTATGTCTTTCTTTTTAAGCTACCTTACAGGCATCCTCTTTGCACAACAAATATGACTACGTCCAATGTTCGACGATTGCCTATTTTTTTGGGTGTATGTTTCTTATTTTGTTCTGTAACTAATTACATTCAATGTTGTGCTATAGGGCTCATCAAATTGGATGGCAACAACATGATTTATAGTAGCATTTTGTGTTGACAAGGTCAACATTCACAATCCTAACCACTTTTCCATTTCTCTTATTCCAAATAAAAATAATATCTAATGTCTAATGTTTTCATGTTTCCCTGCAGAACAACATTGAAGTTCCATTGACTTACCATAGACAATGGAGGTCATATTACCCAACTTATGTTTTATTTGACTATAATGGAAGCAAGCATTTTGTTAGGCTGCGCAAATATGACACACGATACTTTTTTGCTGATGGGCTGAAAGAGTTTATAAGAGCCCACGACATTAATGACAGTGTCATTATCCGGTTTTTTGCTCCCTCAAAAGATACTTATTTCGACGTTGACGTCATGGGACCTATCCATAGACAGACACGTGGAAGGTCGGTTGTTACAACTAGAAGGCACATCTTTATAGCTGATGTCACACAAGAGATGATGGAACACAACAACCCTTTGGTAGGAGTTTGTTACCCACTCAATTATGTTTTTATTTTTTTGTTCCCATCTTCTCTTAGTTCAAATAACATTGACTGCTGATCACTTTAAATGGTCGTATAATCACTGTTTTGGTTTCAATGCAGGTTCTTCCAGCAGCAGCTTTAAATTTTTTGTTTGGATCAAAAAAATATATTCTTGTTCAACGTGGCTATGACATACGTAACCAATGGCATATCACCGTGCATAATGGTTTACCATCTGTTGCAGAACCATGGTTCCAATACCTCTCTAAAAATAATTTAATGGCCGGAGATGAAGTCGTGTTCTTCTTCAGGTTTGACGAACATGTATGGGAGGTCATATTTAGGAATCAAGTTATATGGGATGAGGACCTCTCCAATTGAAGACCATGCCTACAGACACTGACTTTTTTTTTGTTTATTTTCATTTATATTTTGATTAATGTTGTTAATCAAATAACTTAGGGTATCAAACAATTTCTTTCACTTTCTACTGCACAGTTAATGGTTATGAACTTATTTTGTTGGCTTATATGTATTACTTTGTTCATTCCAATATTCAGTGCTTTTATTGTTGATTATATTTTACTAAGGTGTGTCAAAAAAACATCACTTTGCGCCTTCAATTTTCCTCGCGTGACGAAAAAAAACAGGGATTGAAGATAGATCTCAACAATTGTTAGCAAATTAGTTTTTAAATATATCATTTATGTTTTGTCTTTGTTCTGCTGTTTTAATTTTTTAAACCTACACTTATTTCACAGTGGCCATGGTAACAACATGGATATTTTACATGCATTTCAAGGATCAAACACCTACAACGTGCGTTTTTATAAAATTACACATAATTTGTTGATAGCCTGTGTTGTTAACCAAAATTGGAGTATGAGCCCGTGCATCGGCACAGGCTTCTCGCTAGTGTTTTAAAATGATTAAAAAGTATTCATACCTTTCAATAGGATACATCCATCGGTAATGTACAGGACCTCCAACTCTTGCTTCATGTGCCAAATAGATTACCAAATGTACCTTTACGATGACAAAAAATGGAGGAAAAATTTGTTCTAATTGGCATAATGTTTGAGCTACTTCATGCTCTAAGTGCTCTAAATTATGCTCATTAAGCACCTTACCACACAACTCCTTGAAGAAACAACAAAGATCGAATATAACTAAACTCACTTTGTCTGACAAACAACCTTTCATGGCTATAGGAAGAAACTCTTGCATTAAAAGATGACAATCATAACTTTTGAGACCAAATATTTATGTTCTTTCACTTGAACACATCTTGAAATATCAGAAAAATATTCATCATGAGCTTTTATTGTTTTGAGAACTTCAAAAAATGTTTCTTTCTCCTTTGAAGTCATTTGGTAACAAGCTCTAGGAAAATATTGTTTGCCTTTACTTGGATGCATCTTAGGATGTAATTGGCTTCTAACATTCATATCAACAAGATCATAGTGTCCTTATCATTGTCTTTTGACTTACCTTCTAATTGTAACATCCTAATAATCTTATCACACACATTCTTTTCTATGTGCATAACATCAAGATTATGACGGAGCACACTATGTTGCCAATAAGGCAATGTGAACAAAATACTTCTTTTTTTCCATGGTGACCAATCCCCAACTCCATGATATTCCATCTGTCTCAAAGCAAAAGCTCCACTAGGTAGATTAGGTGGAGCTTTAAACTCCTGGGTTCCATCAAAATCTCTTTTATTGTATCTCCACTTATGATCGGGCTCTAACCAATGGCGATGACACATATATCAAAACTTTCTACCATAACGCAACCACTTTGAACCAATCTCAAAACCACAACACGAACAAGCATATTGACCTCTAGTGCTTCAACCAGACAAATTTGCATAAGCAGGAAAATCATTAATAGTCCACATAATTGCAACATGCATTTGGAATGACTCTTTTTCCCATGCATCAAATTTTTTTACCCCAATTTCCCATAAGAGGGAACTAATGAAGAATCTTTGCCGGTATCTTTTTTCTACATTCAACATCATCAGAGTTGCATTTCCCTCTTTAAAATTTGCATTTAGGGCAATTTTCAACATCAGCCAAATCCTTCCTATACAATATGCATTCATTGGGACAAACATGAATTTTTTTCATATGATAGACCCAACCCTAAAATAATCTTCTTTGTATCATAAAGTGATTTGGGCAAAATATTTTCTTCTGGTAATGCATCACTTAACAACTCTAACAACATCGAAAAACCTTTGTCAGTCCACCCATTTAGACACTTTAAGTGATACAAATGTATAAGGAATGACAATTTTGTAAACTTCTTACAACCCATATAAAGACTTTGCCCTGCCTCCCTTAACAACTGATAGAACTTATCTAAAATATTGTTGTCTTCAGATTGTTGAACACTAGGCCCATTCGTGAATGCTCCAGAATCACCATCCTCTATATTTATATTTGTATCATCACTCTCATTAGTTACATGCATCATGAATGCATCAGGAACCAATGTATCCATATCATGATCAAACTCCCCTTCTACTTGAGATGTACCCAAAAAACTAGATGGGACAACTTGTTCACCATGAAAGATCCAAGTAACATATCCTTTTAGAAACCTATTACTAATGATGTGCTCATAAACATTCATCCAAGAGTGCCACTTGCAATTGACACATTTGGTACAAGGGCATAAAATTTTTCCATCCTTTGACAATTTTTCAAATGCAAAATCAAGAAAATTTACAGCCCCTTTAATGTACTTATGTTTATTAATAGAGTTGTAACTATCCAACTCTTATCCATTTGATAAAATAAATTGAAAAAATAGAATGAAATAGACATAATAAATTAGTTCTTGGTATAACTAAAATATCCATGTACAAATCAATCACAACCCTGTCAGCAACTATAAAAATAATAATGTTAACAGTGAAAACGGAAAATTATTTTAATTGACCACCTGGCAACAAAAGATGAAAAATAAAACATAAGAATGCAACCATAACATATATTTTAACAAGAGTGAGCATTGAAATAAAAACTAAAATGTTAACAGCTACAAGATCTAACCAGCATTAAATTGAGTGATGGTAACAAAACTTGAGATATATTATCTGGTCTAAATGTGCAAGCATACCTTCCCGATGGAAGAAAATCTCCAAAAGCAAAAACAAGACTGAAGACTACAACAACTGTGACACCCTCTACCCCACACATATATGTATTAATAATAAAAGAAATAATTAAAAAAAATTAAACTTAATTCAAGTTTTTAAAACATATTTAAATACAAGCCTTTCAAGAGGGTAGCAGGCTCACATTCACCTTTCTAACATCATCATAAAAATTTTCTAAATAAATAATAAATTCACTTCGGCTCAAACAAGGTCGTCTATAAAACCCTATACCCCAATGCCACATCCTATCAGAGTGTTGCGTCCCGACGTCCTTCAACACATGGTTCCTTAAAGCAATTCACCTAATCATCTGCTCCCCCGAACACAAAGTTCAAGATCATCACAGGATCCAAACACAAACAACACACGGGGAGTGAGTTATCACATTCCTAACTAATAAAGAAACAAGAAAACTAGATATACATATCATATAAACCAAATAAAACTTAGTTACACGTAATTCACGTAATTCCACCACTTTGTCATTCAAAGTTCACTTTTCAATCATCAATCACATTACACAAGAATCACACGCTCTGATCAAGACATAATAACACATCAATTTCATAATAAACAATTAGCAAGCGCATGAGATAGTTATGCTAAGACTCAAGCCTATATGCAATGTGGTACCATGTCAGTGAAAAACCACCTAGGGGCGCTTAGGAGTACATAACAAGACACACCAAACAATGGGTTTGTCAGGTCACTCTCACTAAGTAAGATCATAGGAAGACCAGTTAGGGTCACGATGTTTTGCGAGAATGCTCCAACCATATGGGATCAGCATAGGCTTAAAGGAGCACTCAAACCCAGTGACCCCCAAGGCCTACACTCCGAAGAGTCCGTCAGGGCCTCTCCCTCCTAATTCAGCTCCAACCCCTAAAATCATTTTAGCACACAGACACTGCTCGTGAATTATACAATACCCGTGACCTCACACTCGTGTGTTAAACACGTACAACATATTGCGCTACAATTTAACACTGGTTCCTAAATAGGAAACCTACACTTTCTCTTTAACACTGCGCATTTACATTTTTCTCAAGATAACATTGGTCGGGTTATTGTACAATTCACAGCTTACAACACAAATAATGTCACATCAAGAGTTAATCACACACTTATTCACAACCAAAACTCATTCACAATTTCAAATCTCATAATGTCACAATCCACCATCACATGTTTTCACGTATCTCACAATTCAACACATGTTCTACTTTACACTTTTACTCAATCTCAATAACAATATTATAATCTCAAGGAAACATATTATTCCATAATTCATCACATATTTCATTTATAAATACTGCTCATGAATTATACAATACCACGACCTCACACTCATGTTTCAAACATGTTTAACACAATTGCGCTACAATTTAACACTGGTTCCTAACTAGGAACCTACACTTTTTCTTTAACACTGCGCATAAACATTGGTCGGGTTATTGTATAATTCATAGCTCACAATATAATTAATGTAACATCAAGTGTTAAACACATCCACTTATTCACAATTGAATATCATGTCCACACTTTAACATCTCATAACATCACATCAACCATCTCATAACATTCCTAATGATATTCATAAGGTACAACGCACACATGTTCATCAAATTTAACTATAATATTCTCAAACTCCAACACTTAATAATTTTTGGAATCATACTATAACACTCTACAATATTATTTACATAAATTATTAATATAAATAACTACCTCTATATATATAAGCTAGCATACATCATATTGAATCACAAATGTTAAAGTAAGCTTTCAATGCACAAATTCTAAATAATTATATGAACACTTTGGTCAATTTCAATTATGACATTAATTTTTTAAATTATATATAAAAACCTAAAAAAAAAGCAACAAAAAGAGAAAATACAAAATCAATATCTCTCTCTAAATTTTTCCTTACTTTATTTCATCAATTCATATTAATTAGAAAAATGCTCGATTTATAGGGTTCACGCTCAACACAATAGCATATCAATTTCACAACAATTGGTTTGTCAAACATATATAATTCACTGTAATAATTATAAGGATAAAATGAAAATTGCAAAAACACCCCAAAACTCATTCCAATTGATATCTCTAAGGATCCCTACATATGTTCTCACTAATTCCCAATTGGGAATAACTCATCCCTTACCTCTGAGCGGACTCACGTGTCTTCAACCAACGATAGCAGCATCTCTAACAGTTCCCTGAGATTCCTTCAGTTATTCCTCCGACTGCTCTGATAGAATTACCAAACGTCAGAGAGACGGAGAAGAGATTGAAACCTCCACTTGTACTGTCTTCATGCGATTCCTCTTTCTCCCTCCACGAATATTATCTCGCGAATCCCAACGGTGGAAGTGTGCGCAATTGAATTTCGAACGACATATCCAAATTTCATGAAACTCCAACGGTTAAAGAAACCGAGATCATAGTTTTACCGAGACAGTTTTGGGTTTCTGCGGGAAATTAAAAGGCTACAATGTGAAGGGTTTTCCTATAAGCTCAGACATGATTTTGAAATTCGCAACAGTGAAAATGCTCAGAATTGGGTTGTGAACCTGGTGTTTAAATTTCACGACGATCCAACGGTGAATGAGTCCGAGATCGTCATTTTTCTGAGACAAGTTTAGTGAGCTGAGGGAAAAAGAAAGGGTTTTGAGAGGAGAAGGGGAAAAACGAAAAGAGGAGGCTGAGGAGTCAGTCTGAAAAACCTAGCATGTTGCTATTTATAGCTAGGGGCATTTATGACCTATTATTTATTATTTTTACTAAAAAACTTTTTAAATTTATTTATGAAAAAAATGGGATGTTACAACAACTACCCTTACTCTAATATGCATTATGATGGTTACATTATATGCATATAGGTTTTTTTATATTAAATAGGACAAACATTTATATGGAAGAATTGTACCTTAGTACCAAGGCCAATTGTCTTATTGTCAAAAGGAATTCATTTCTCGAGGAGCTACAATTAACAACATAAGCGAGTTAAGGAGCTACAAGTAATAAAATCACATCTATTGTTTCATTACCTATCACTAAAATTAAAAACTAGGAAAATTGTCAACAACACATACTAGTACAAATGTCAACAAAATGTAAAAAACAATGGTCTGTACTTGGCAGTATTTTTCTTAAGTGCATTATGTTCAGATCCCAATGAAGGGTTTGGGAACCTCTGGAGCAGTTGCTATAGGTAATAAAATTACACCTAACACAACTGATGTACATTCAATAGCAGGCACTTTTGATGGCAATCCAAAAAATCCAAATGAGTTTACTACATTGAGCATAAAAAAGGTAAAAATTGCACCAATGACCACTAACATGTTGATAACAAGCACCAGGTGTCAATCAGTATATTCCCATCTAGGCATCTATGGAAATTATTTGATGCAATGAGACTTAATTTCCAAAATATGCCCATTTTGCTACTGTGACATACACGATAAATATTTATTAGTGTACAAAGATATTTTACTGAGTTATCTATAACTGCTAGAGTAGTAGTTTAGTGTATTTGACAAGCTAATGAAGCCAATGAAAGTACAAATTTGTAATTAGGGGTCCAGTTAATTATGGGTAGTCCAAAAGTCATTAACTTGGTACCTTAAGACTTAAGAGTAGGGCTGGTTCTAAAGTCCTACAAACAGTTTAGAACATATTCACAAAAGTATACAAAATATATTTATGTAATTCTTTGCAACACAAGATCAAAATTATGATTACATTTGAATTCTTTCTGAGGTGGTCTCCTTCCACACAAGCACCTATCCCCCATACCTACCCAACCTATCCCAATATTTCCCTAGCTATCCAATCCTAATTTTCAAGAGTCTATTGTCTAAACAGATTCCTGGGATGAATCAAACTAACACTTCAAGAAAGGATTAATGGTGAATTGTTGATTACATGATTACTTGATCATTTTTTAGTAACTAGCAAACACCAACCTTGCACAAATTAAGATGCTTTATTGCTTCATAAACTGTCCACTTCATTTTTCAAAGATGTGTTCATACAAAGGACATTGGACTCACAAAACATTATTTTGTAATAGATAAATAGCCCAAAATTAATCATATTTTGTCTAAATAAGTAATGAATATATATCTGTATAGGGAACACACATGTTAGCACAAAAAACTCTTGTTCATTTATTCTAATAATTTTTGTTATGATCTAAATCTTAAGGGGTTAGATGCTTCTATGTCATTGGTTCTTATAGTGGGACAATTCTAGGACAGACCATCATTTTAAGTGTTCTATTATGCATCACAAGTTTTATTCCTTAGATTAATCTAGGATGTCCAATCTTATGCTAGATCTTCATCACCAGTACAAACCACTGGTTTTTTTTTGTCTATGTTTTTTTATTCATGTGATTCTTCCTTTGAATCCCTAAAATACAAAACCTCTTCGCCTTGCTCTGCCCTTTGTCCCTTTCGGCTAACTCATTCGCAATTAAGAAAAATGCAGTTAAGCTTATACATTTTGACTAAATAGCTAATTTGGTCCCTGAAAAGTGTAACAACTGTAACTTTCGCTCATTTTAATCCTTGAATTTAACAAAATGAAAAAGGCCCTAAAAATTGATCTCTGTCACTCAAATTGGTACCTACTATTAAGTTTGCTACTTAACACTGTCCGTGGTGCTTAATTCACATGTTAAGTGACGATTAGGTATCTACTGTTCCAGCAAAGTGAATTTTTTTTCTTAAAAAAATCTTCCTCAACTCTGAACTCTTTTCTCTTTGTGCGTCAACAGAAGCGCATAAAAACTTGAGTTTGAATACTTAATTGTGAATGCTAGTGTAACTAATTGTAAAATGAACACACAAGATTTGCATACACAAATCATAGTTGCAGTCTCAATCATCAATCAAATACATGAGACCAATTTTAAGCAAATCAGAAACTAAAACAGAGAAAAAAAATAACGAAAATGATGGAGCAAGGAGGATGAGAAAGCAGAACCCCGAAAACTCCCACCCAATTCAACAATCGCACTCTTTCTCCTTCGACGTTATTCTAACAATATTTGTCCCACACCTTTTCCACCTCATGAAAGAGCATTGCCTCAAATTTACTTAATAAACTAGGAAAGTTGGTTGAGCTTCTTATTGCCGAATCACAATACTTACATACATACAACTCATTGAAACTCGTCAGTAGTAGTAGCAATTCATTTCATGCATATTTCAACCAACAATAAGCCTCGATTAAATGGTGAAACAAACACTGAGAACGAAATAAAAGGAAGAAAAAATCAGGAAACAACAAATGCAGCATGTGATCGTCACAAAGAGCAATGAAAGCAAAATTCGTGAGGTAAGAAGAAGAGTAAGTTGTTTTCCTCACCCGAAAATGAGTGACAGAAGCACGCAGCAAGCACAAGCACAAACCCAAACCCAAACCCTAAGAAGGCACAGAAGAAGTAGAGAGAAGAAAATGGAATGAAAATGATTTGAAGCAGAGAGAAGGCGCGGAAGAGCATGGTCATTACGTTTGCACTCGTGGACCCCATTTCCCTCAGCATTTGTTAATCCTTTTTATTATTTTTTATTTTTTTGATAAAGAGTAACTTTTACCACTTCTTCCTTTTTTTTTCTTTTTTTGTTAAATAAAGAGTTGATAATATCTGATTCTGTGAGTAACTTTTACCACTTATTTTTTAATAAAGAGTAACTTTTACCACTTATTTTTTTTATTTTTTTCCTTTCATTGTTGTTCTTGTGATATTTTTGGAAATAATTATTTTAATATGAGAAAACAAATGAGAATAAATTATGTTGTTGAGTCTCTGATAAAC
This sequence comes from Glycine max, assembly GCF_000004515.6. NCBI lineage: Eukaryota > Viridiplantae > Streptophyta > Magnoliopsida > Fabales > Fabaceae > Glycine > Glycine max. Next base: position 8,576,382 of record NC_038241.2, read on the forward strand.
TTTCTTAAAAGAATTATTCTAATGTATATGTTTTATGAGATTTTACCTATACTATGTATTTGTAGGTAGAATTTTTTTTAACTTTATCTACACCAATGGACTCTATGTACAAGTTTTATAAGATTTTACCTACACCAAGTAATCATTGGTATACATTTTTTGAAATTTTACCAACACTAGACATTTGTAAGCAGAAGTTATTTTGAGTTTTACCTACATCAAATAATAATGAGTACAAATCTTTAAATTTTACCTATGACAACCAATTATAGGTATAAATATTTTTTTACTTTTACCTACATAAATTTATGTCTGTAGGCAAAAACTTCCATAGACATGAAGTGCAGGTGTTGTAGGGTCACAAATTTGATAAGCGGCTATAATTGACGAATTGGTATCCAAAACTTAATTTCAATTGCATAACATTTACTAGCAAAAATTTAAATTAAATCTATGTTAGAATTTAGTTTATGGAATTGTTAATATTTTATATAATATTTCTGAAACTAAATTTCAGAATGAAGTAAAATATCATCTATTTTGGATACTAAATTTTGTAATGTATTTTTTTTTATAAAATTTTGGAATTTAGTTTTCGAATATTGTAAAACTAGTTTTAGAAGTTAATTTGCGGATGTTTATGTATTTTAAAATATATCTTTAGGATATTAGTTTTCAGAAAAGGATATTTTTGGTATGGGTTAACTAAGTTTTTTGTCCCTAAATTTTTTCAAATGTTGGGTTTTAGTTCTTAAATAAAATGTTGATTGATCAAGGTGCCTAATCTTTTATTATGTTACATGTTTTAGTCATTGTTGTTAGATTATGTCGTTAAGTGGTCACATGGCATCCTTTGGGAGCGTCACATGATACTTTTAAAAAAAATTTAATACGGTTCATTTTTTGGGCTAAAAATCATTGGAAATTATGTTTCTCTTGATTAAATTAAGGGATTGACTATTAGCCACAATGGCTTTTGCTATTGGCTCCTACAATCCCTCAAATATCCAAAATTACCTATCCCCAAAAGGTATTACAGAATCGTGATTCCACAGCATAACAGGGGATGCAAAAATTGTGCACAATAGAATCGCGATTCTGTAGTGCATAATTTTCGCACCCCAATTATGTAGCAAAATCACAATTTCCTAGTGCGTCTTGGTATGGAAAAAAAATGCCCAATAAAACCATGATTTCGTTGTGTATGGGGGTTAAATAATTTTGATTTTGTTGTGTAACAAAATCGTGATTTTGTTGAGCAACAACAAAATGAAAAAAAAAATGGAATCATGATTTTGTTTTGATTACGAAAACAAAAAAAAATACTTGGCACTATGCGAGTACAGAGAGTGAAGAAAGGGGAGAGGGAAAAGTGAAAAGAGGGAGAATGAATGAAGAAAGGGAGAGGAGAGGAGAATGAAGATAAGGGAGGTAGGGTGGGAAAGGATAGTTTGGTAATTGCTCTTGGTGGGTAGGTGTTAAGAGAAATTTTGTTGGACCAATAGAATCAACTTAAATTAATAGTCCAGGCTCAAGCCCACAAATACCTATCATCCTTCCTTCTCCATCTCTTTCACATCAATACAAACATTGCCCTCCTCGCTGCCTTCCTTAGCTACGCTTCTCCAGTTACCCCCTCCCCTTTTCTTCTCCCCTTTCAATGCAAAACACAAATTGCTTCGATGGTCAAGGTCATAATCAAAGTGAAGCTCCTTGGCCTCGTAATCATCGAGCAAGGCCATGTTCTTGTTAGGCTTGTCAATGAGGGAGAAAAACAATGAGTCGTCATCATCATCGCCAAAATACAAATTGTCATCGTCCTCTTCCATCTCTCTCATCCAAATCTCCCCTAATCAAAAATTAAACGACTGTGATTGTGCATACTAACGATTTCCCGAAAATCTAGATTAACTCCACTACCGACGAGATTTGGATTGACGTCGCCACATGAGATTCATATCTATGCTATCATCGACAGATCTGGGATGTTTGGGTTTTTTTTTATCTATTTTTCCTTTTGGGTTTGGACTTGGATCTGAATCTAGACATGGATTTGTTGTGAATGTGTTCATGTTTTTTTTTGTTGGTTCAAGTTGAAAAAAGTTTGATTTGGATGGATTTGTGTTGTATAGTATTTGAGGTTTGTTGTGTTCTTGGGTTGATTTGGGAAGAACACCAATTTGATGTGTGTTGTCTACCAATTTTTGTTAACCATCAAAAAATGTCTTTTATAGAGTAAACAATTACAAGGCATTTTTTTGCGATTTTAAGCTGCCAAAAAATGAACTACCAATAGATAATTAAAAAAAATAACACATGGTTTCCATGACCGCTACATCATCACTTAATGGCGCAATCTAACGGCAATGACTTAAACATATAATGGAATAAAATATTAGGGACTTTGACAGGTCAATATTTTGTTTAAAAGACTAAAATCTGAAATTTGAAAAAGTTCAGGAAAAAAACATAGTTAATCCTTTTAGAATAGAAAAAATAAATAGAGAAGGGTGTGAAGGAAAAATAACAAGTGCAAACAAATCTCCATTAAATTTTAGCCCAATTATGTCCAATTAAATATTTTCGGCTCAAGTTGGGTTGATATGCCATTGACCATCCGAGCCTGCTAAATTATTTTATTGTAATTTTTACAATGTTTTTACAACTTTGTAATGATAGTTTAAATTATTTATTTTAATTTTCTATTTTTAGAGTATGTTTATCCGGGTTAACCTTTTGAATTTGTGCAAAGACTTAACAAAAATCAGTTATAAAAGTCTACGATTTTTTGTTCATAAAATATCAAAGTTTAAAAAAATATTGATAGGTCAAAGTTAAAAATTCAAATTAAGAAAATCGTGGGCTAGTAAACTAAAACGTTGAGTGCTGCTAGGTGCACCCAGCAATTAAGAGGAAAAGACATATGTACCCCTGGGCTAATTAATTTTAAAAAAAAAAGTTGTTCATTTCCGCCATTTCTGCTTCTTCTGCGTTCTTCGCCATTTTTGCTTCTTCTGCTTCTTCCTCGCCATTCCTGCTTCTTCCTCGCCATTCCTGCTTCTTCGTGACCTTCGTTCTTCCTTCTTCTTCCTCTCGAAAAATCTTGAGCACGATCTTCTTCTTCGTCTTCTTCGTGACCTTCGCTCGTCTTCTTCGTGACCTTCCAATCGCGTGTTCTTCGTCTTCTTCGTGACCTTTGTTCGTCTTCTTCTTCGTGGGTGTTGACAGTGGTGTTGCTGTGTCCTCGCGTCGGCATTGTTGAGGTAAGTTCCTCTTCGTCTTCGTCTTCGTCTCCACCATGGGTGTTGACAGGGAAGGTTCCGGATCAACTTGATCCGTAAGCTTTTCTGGATCAACATGATCCGAAAATCTTACGGATCAACATGATCCGAAAATCTTACGGATCAACTTGATCCGGAAGGTTTGTAAACACAATTTCCAGATCAACTTGATTCGGAAATTGTGTTTTCACCTTTTCTTTATTACGGATCACATTGATCTGTAAGCTTATTTCGGATCATGTTGATCCAGAAGCTTAGTGTAGAAACAGCTTACGGATCATGTTGATCCGGAAGTTGTCTGAAACTGCATTTTTTAAATTGCTAACTCTGAATTTTGTGTGTTTTTTATTCTGAAATTTGCAGCTTACTTCATCAAGGCTATTTCTTTAATATATGGTCTTCGTTTGAACTCTGAACAAGGTGAGTAGTTGATGTATTTGACGAATTTTTTTTTCAACGTTTAGCATTACTTTGGTAGAATAGTAAATATTGGTTGTAATTTGGATCATTCTTATTAGATTGTTGTTACAATTTGTTTTGACCTTAGTCACAATTTGGTTGTAAATAATGACATGTTGACATATAGATAAATAGTATTGATTGATTAGCATGAATTATGATTATATATAGATATATCCTCTTTTAGGGAATTATCCAAATAGTATATATTGATTAGCATGAATTATGATTATATTGACATGTAAATAGTCAATGTTACATTCAACCATGTTCTCCTCCAGTAACCACTAATTCAAGAAAACGACTGAAGACTTCACTCATCCACTGAAGCTTATGAGGGTACACGCAGATAAGCAACCAAGGTTTCAACATCCCTTCTAAATTCCAATCACGCAGAGAAGCAACCAAGGACTAACTTACATAGATCTACATCTACTCAATTTCTACTAAAGAACAATCATATCCAAATAGTATATATTGATTAGCATGAATTATGATTATATTGAGATGTTGACACCTAGTGCTTGTATGAATTATGATTATAGATAAATAGTATTGATTGATTAGCATGAATTACTTCATTTAAAAAATTCCAAAAGATATCTAGTGCTTGTATGAAATTATCCAAATATTCCAAACCATCAATACCTAGTGCTTGTATGAAATTATCCAAATATTCCAAACCATGAATACCTAGTGCTTGTACAACACCAACGTCCTTAATTAATATAAAAACACTAATCCACATGGTTGGCCCTAGAAATTTTTATTACTATTGTGGTTACATGAAATTGACTGAAAGGTATATAATTAAGTTTCCAAACCATGAATACCCTTAATTCTTGCAACAAAGCCCTAAATTCTTTGATCCATTGAATTCTGTGCCTTCTCTGCCCTAAATTAAATTGTCCATACTCTACTGATGTTAGTATCAATGAGACGAACACAACCAAAACCATGCATGGAGTTAGGGTATACTATACTGATGTTAACAAGAATGATCTGTTTCTCAGATTCCTGAATCAAGGTCCATACCACTAAGCATTTAAGATGCTGTTGACCATTGTTTCTCAGATTCATAAAGCTGAGCAAGTTTCTCTCTAATAACTAAAACATATGATAAAACAACAAGATGACAGATCATGGTTGAACAACCATTGGGTGATGGTGCTTTGTTGTCCCAAATCAATGTCCTATATGCGTTAGATGCATGAAATATGAGAGAATGAAATGAGTGATGGATTTTGCGGTACTCATTTGCAAATCATGGTTAAGACCAGAGGATTAGGTCGTGCCTTAGGTCAGGTTACTGGCAGAGGTGTGGGCAGAGGAGATCATGCTGATTTCGATGATGCTCCGCAGCGTCGACGACCTACTGCATCCGCACGAAGGCAGCGAGTCACTGTGACTGCGACGCACGATGAGCCAGTGGTCCCTGCGCCAGATGTTCAGGATGACCCGATGGAGCCACCAGCTACTGCAGAGGACATTGTGGTAGACATTCCTGCAGACACAGGCGCAGAGGCTGCTGAGGATGAGCATCAGGGATTTCCGGGTGGTCCGAGCGACCCATCCGTGTTGACCCAGTATGCGGATCACGTTGCTTGCAGCGTATGGATGGAAGAGGTATTTATAATATTTATTTTTAGTTACTTGTAAATTAGACTTTATGATTGAAATTAGTTTTCCTTTAAATGATGATTTTAACAAATTTTGCGTTCCTTTATACTTCAATTCAGAAGCGTCCTGAATTGAAGCTATCCTCTCATGGGAGGAAGGTCCACAGTTTAGGCAGGCTTGTCCCTGCCATTGAGGGACTTATTGCTAGTACAGGACTAAGTCCTCTGATCGCGTGTTCGGTAGACACCGGCGATCGGGGACTTTTGTCCGCGTTTGTGGAGCGGTTGCACCGGGAGACGTCTAGTTTCCATCTCCCGGTGGGAGAGCTCACCATCACGCTGGACGACGTCTCCTCGCTTCTCCATCTGCCCGTGATTGGAGACTTACACGCCTTTTAGCCCTTGCATGTGGACGATGCGGTTCAGATGCTGGTCGACTTATTGATGGTCTCTACAGAGTCTGCCAGGGCTGAGACAGCCTAGTGTCGTGGACCGTACGTACGCCTGCAATGGGTACATGATATATATGAGCGCCGATGCCAGACAAGTCATTGGACAACAGTGGCTCGCACATATCTTCTCCATCTTCTGGGTTGCACTCTGTTTGCTAACAAGAGTGCAACCAATGTGCATGTTTTCTACTTGGAGGCCCTTCGTGACCTCAGTATGACAGAGAGGTACGCCTGGGGAGTAACTGCTCTGGTTCATATGTACGACCAGCTGAACGATGCATCTATGAGCCACAGTCGACAGCTTGGCGATTACATCACACTACTGCAGGTAACAAATATGTTTTTCATTCATTCAGGCTCAACAATGTTCAACTTTAAATTTTGTTACACTTTCATTATTAATGTTTATAATTTTAATGTTACATCTATAGTGCTGGATTTACGAGCACTTTTCCTCGGTCGCGGAGTCCACCGCTGATCAGGACTACGACGAGGCTTCCCCGTGTGCGTGTAGGTGGATTGCGACGAAGAAGACCATGAAGAGCATTCGCACGTCGGCATACAGGGAGCGCCTGGACTGACTCCGGATTCCAAATGTCTATAGGATCCCTTATGGGGAGCATCGGGAGGTCCGGGACTTCCACGTCAGATCATGCTATTCCGGTCTCTTGCGCTGGGGGCCTGTTGTTGTTTATTACCGACCGGAGAGGGTCGTGTGGCAGTTTGGCTACACACAGACCATTCTTGCTCCTCCTGTCGATTCATGGGTCTCGTATGATGATATACACGACAGGTGGATGCACTACGAGGATCATATCGTTCCAGCAGGTGAGGTGTGCGTTGTGTCAGGCCAGTGTTCCAATGACTACATGGACTGGTTCTTCGGCATCTCCCATCCTCTCATGACACCAGGCCACGCATCAAATTCTCTGCTTCATGGTCACGCCCTGCAGCCCCGAGTCGTCCCTCAGGCCCCGCAGACGGATATCCCTCACGTGCCAGAGCCAGGAGCATCGTCGACATCTGCGGAGGAGCCTAGACATGCAGTGGTAAGTAATACTAATAATTTACGTCATTTACCTCAATATTTGCATAATAATTTGTGTAATCAGTTTGTTTTGTATGTAATAGGAAGTTTGTGATGACATTGCTGAGAGGTTGGAGCGCCATCTGAGTCTAGGGGTGGTCACGCCTGGCTAATCGACACATGAGGTGATCGAAGAATGCCTCAGGTTGGCCAGGAGTGTGACACAGGACCATCTAGTGTATGTTAGGTCTAGACGCAGGCGGCGCACGGATCAGGCGTAGTTTATTTACATATTTTCTATTGATATTCCATGTATATACAAATATTGTACATGAACCCATTTCATGAGTATTGTTAGTAATGTTAGTTTTATTTATTTCCATTGATTGTGTATTTCATTTGTGTCTATATACACACGTGTTATTAAAATGGTCTAGTTAACTTAATTATAATATACGTAAATTATTATAAATGGTCTAGTTAACTTAGTTTACCAACTAATAAAAAATAATTTTAAATATAATTTAAATAAATAAGTTGAAAAGGGTGTAGAAAAAAATAAATTAAACAAAAAATGGACATATTGAGTAGAGGTCATATAAAAAAATAAATTAATATTTTCGTAGAAAAAAAAATTAAACAAAAAATGGACATAAAAAATAAATTAATTATACAAATCAAAAATAAATTAATATAATATTAATTTACTAAAATTATTATTATCTTTTATGTATTTATTGATTTTTATTAATATGTATAAAATAACCTTAAACAATAATTATAATGGGACTGAGTAAGTATTTTAATATCATTTTCTAAACAAATTTATTCTAAAAAAATATATTAAAAATTAATTATTTATAATAAATCAATATTTATAAATATATTATAATTAATAAAATAAATCAATATATTTAATTATATTATTTTTCAACTTACGGATCAACTTGATCCGTAAGAAGAAAAATAAACAAGGGCAATTTTGCCATTTTCTTAGAATGTTGGGTGCACCAGCAATAATGTTGGGTGCACCTAACAGCACTCTAAAACGTTTGGTCGATAGCCCACAACTTAGCCCATCTTACTTTGAAAAAAGACATGAGTAGGCCAGCATTGGGCTTTGCTAAATAGGTTGGGACAGACTAAATTATGTCATATTTTATTGATTATATTTTATTTTATTCTGAATTAATATGATTTTAATCTTTAGAATAAATAGCTATTTTATAGACAAATCATAATAAATAGCTCACAAAACTAATAGGAGGTCAATGCAATTATTTTCATTGTGTAGTAATCATAATCAAACTATTATATTTTATCTTTTTTTTTTGGATCAACCTCTATTATATTTATCAATGTCATGGAGAATGAATTATCTCAAATTCAATTTTCCAAAAGGTCACATGTAATTTTTATATTCTTTAAAAAAAAGTAAGTTTTATATTTTTCTTATAGAAAGTAAATAAGTTGACACCTATAAAAAAGAATAAAGAAAAATTGGAGCAAACTTACACTTGACCTACATGTTATATATAGGAGGATTCTCTCAATTATTCTTGTAATATTCTATTAAACATGATTGGGAGGGAAAAATTAATTAAAAATAATTGGATAACTTTTTTTTTCTGAAGATTAGCCATCAACAAAATCAATAAATATTTCATATCTATAAACATAGTGATTAGAAAATAATAAATTTTCTCACTAAATTAATTTTTCCTTCTTTTATTTCCAATCACGACGTCATTATTTTTCGTTCAATAATCTCAATCTCAAATCAACTGTTGTGTACGATTTATTTTGTTTGAAATCATTTTTTCCTTTTTGTTTGAGTTTATTTTTTTATTATCTTCCTAGTCATAAGATTTTATTATTATTTTTTGGTTTTTTTTTTGTGGGGTGGGGGGCTAAATTCTCTCATCAATTATTTTTATTTTAGATAAATATTAGTTAATTTCAAAACTTTTTATTTTTAGAATATATTACCCTAACTATTCACAGATTTATATATTAATTATGTAATATTTCATTCCCTTATTATTAGTCATTCACAATTTATTAATAATGATGATAATTAATTTTAATACACTATTATATATTTTAATAAATATATTGTAATAATTATTTAGAAATTGTAATAGTAAACTATTGTGATATCTAATAAGTTCTTTAAATGATATCAAAATAACCACAAAAAAAAAAAGAAATATTTATATTCCCATGTTTAAAGGACCTAATTAAGACTAAATGTTGAGTAAATTATCAAAGAACTAAATTAACAACTTAATCTTAAAAAAAATAAACTCTGAAGGTATACTTTAAAAAGCTCATATGTAGATACTATATTTTTTCATATTAAGATAATTTATCAGTACATATAAAAATAATTAACAAGATAAATTATTTTTACATACCCTTACAAAAGGATTGAATATGTATTTTTAAGGTCATACTAATGTTTAGTTAAAAAAATCTAGTAAATTTTATTTTATAATTTTTATATAATGTAAATAAATTTTAAATTTAAATTATCTTTAATAGTTTTAAAAAAATTAATTGAGTAAAAAAATTTTATTAACTGTAAAGGAAAAAAAATCACAAGAGGAGTTCAATTGCGATCTTCAAAATTTTCACAAGATTTTCGTAAACAAGCTTACATCTAATAGCAGGTTTAAAAAATAATTTTAACATAAAAAGAATCAAACAAAAGTTTTTATATCAGATTAAAACCATAGTTTTGTAAAATGAAAATCGCAACTCAAGGTCAATTAAATAGATGAAGAGAGATAACAATAACACGAAGAATCTTATATTGGTTTGTCTGTATTACTGAGACTATGTTATATTTTTGGTAACCCATCAAGTTTCACTATCTTTCACAAAGATACAAGTATTGTTCACTATCACTTATAGTTCTTACAAAAATTTTATCTCCAAACTTTTTCAACTCAAGTATTGTTTCCTACCAACTTACTTCCTAGTTCAAAAATAAATCAGCAGATTGTTTAAGGTTGGGTGTTCACAAACAAGGCTATTATTGTCTTACAAACATATTTACAAATTAAGCACTATGTCTTTTTTCTTAGGATTTACAAGGTGTTTTGAGAGTTTTATAACTTAAGAAAATTTGAATACAAAAAACTTGAAAGTAGGAGAGAATGCTCTATTCAAAAGTGTTGGGTCATAAGATTAACAAAACCCTCAACAATTTTGATTTGATACAAATAAATACTAAGCTTAAAAGTTGTGTCTTACATGCTACAGATTATAGCAAGCATATGACAAGTTCTAGAAAGCATTTAAGATTGAGTTAATGTTCTATGTCTATGATTCTGTTTGCAAAGAATGTTTCAACACCCTTTCTAGGATTTGTTGAAGCAAAGAAAGTGAGAGAATGATCAAGATCAACCTTTCTATTCTCATTAAAAGATGCACCAACTGTTACACTTGTTGTGATCAAACCTGCCTTGCGCTAATGATGTAACTATTGAAGCCAACTGTAGAAGTGTCACTCAAGGAAGATAAGCAAAGTGGTGTATCAGCATAGATTTTCTGGAAAATTTTCTGAGTTGTAAAAAGCTTTCAAAACACCTTGTATATCTTGAGAGAAAAAGACATCATGCTTAAGTTAGATATTCATCTAAGACAATAGCTTTATCTGCGTGCACCCTAGACTTAAACAAATCTATTGATTTTTTCTAGAGATAGAAGTGGCTTCTACAAGTTGTCTATTTGGCATTAACCTAATTAAAAAACAAACTTTCACGGCTTAATTGGTAGAAAATAATACTTGTGTTGTAAAAACTTAGGGATAAGCATCTTGTAAGAGCCAAAAGTGGCCGTAAAAAATCCTTGAATCTTTTGTTATAGATGGTAGAAACATGGTGGGTTGTCAAGAACTAGATGTAGTCTCAATAGTAAAGAGAAACCCGTAAATCTTCATGTTCATCTGTTTACTTTCCATATCAATTTTATACTGATTGTGGGTTGTTTTTGTTCCTTTGAGAAAACATGTTTTTAAGTCATTAAGTATCATATTTCTCCTAACATTTTTGAAAACCTTGTTTCTTAGTCTTTAACGTACAGACAATAGTCCTTGTATTTTTTAAAAAGCTTGCGAAAATCTTTTTATCACAATTCATCTGCCCTTCTTTTGATTTTGGCCTTTATAAAAAGTTTGAGCTTGAAGGTAGAAGAAGATGAGTAGAGAGAAAGGGAGAGAAGGGGCACGAAATTTATGCCTCAAATGAGGTCTATACTTTGAAGTATAATTTCTCAAATGATCAAAGTTGAAAAAATGCACACACAAAGCCTCTATTTATAGCCTAAGTATCACATAAAATTGGAGGGAAATTTGAATTTCTATTCAAATTTCACTTGAATTTGAATTTTAATTTGTGGAGCCAAATTTGGAGTCAAAATTTCACTACTTATGATTAGTGAATTTTAACTATGGTTCAACCCACTAAACCAAGATCAAGTTCAAGATTCTCCATTAAATATGCTTAGGTGTCATGAGACATGTAAAGCATGAAGGACATGCACAAAGTGTGACTATATGATGTGGCAATGGGGTGTAACAAGCAAATGCTCACCTCCCCCTTAGGATGGTCCACAATTTAATTAGATTGGGTTTCTCCTAATTCAATTAAATTTCTCTCTCAACACACACACATCAAATAATGCACTTAATGCATGTGAAATTACAAAACTACGCCTAATACAAAAACTAGTCTAGGTGCCCTAAAATACAAGGGCTGAAAAATCCTACATTACTAGGGTACCCTCCCTATACTATGGAGCCCTAAATATAAGGCCAAAAAATAATAAAACCCTAATCTAATATGTACAAAGATAAGTGGGCTCATACTTAGCCCATGGGCCCAAAATCTACCCTAAGGCTCATGAGAACCCTAGGGCCTTCTCCTGCATCTCTGACTCAATCTTCTTGGACTCTCCTAGCCATGACTCTGGTGATGAGTCCCCTCCTTGGGAGGATTGCATCATGGAGCATTAAAATTATTCATTAAATGCGAGTCCACTCCAAGCTCCTAATCAACACTTCTTTTTTTGGCTTCAGTAGTCAAATCAATTTTCACTCATAGAAGGATTTGCACAATAGTGATACGTCTTTTCATGAGAAGGTAGAGTTTAAACTTGATTCTTTTCTACTTTCTTCACTTCAACAAATCCTAAAAATGATGTTTGAACATTCTCTGGACAAAGGATCAAGAAATCAAAGCATTAACACCATTTTTAATGTTTTACAAAGCTATCATTGTATGCCAACATTTGTTTCATGAGACACAAATACAACGCTTCCGTTTGTTATCACTTTAGACGCAACTTTTTGAACTTAGAATTTATTTGTATCAAATCAAAATTATTAAGGGTCCTGATTTGTCTTATGACTCAAAAATAATTTTTATCTTATTCATTGATAAATTTTTAAAAAATTAATATTATCTTTATAAAATTTAAAATGTCTAACATCACTTCTTAACTCATAACTCAAATATTTGTCCATAAAATTATGTCACTTAAGAGGTAAATATAATATTATTTTAAAAATTAAAATTATAAATATAATGTATTCAACTCAAGTATATATATATATAGTAATTACTCGGGTAATTATTAATAAAAATATTAAAATTAATTAATTAATGCATTTACCTTCAAAAAGTCAATTGAAATAAACTAATTAAATTATTTTTAATCAACGTTACATTAAAAATTATAAAATTGGATGCTAAGGCAAATTTCAAATATGGTCATGTGCAACTATTGATTTAATTCAATTCTAACACTCAAACTCTACTACTTTATAATTGTTTCAATAAAATTGTATCACTCTATCAATAAAATAATTATTCCTCTTTTGAAAAACTAAATATAATTTTATCTAATATAATAAGTCAAATCTCTATTTAAACGACTGTTTATTTATAATGGTTTTAATGTTTCTTTATGAATGTGATTAGTATAAAAATATGCAAATTATTACTATTTAAAAATAAAAATAAATTCAAATTCAAATACTTTTTATTAAACTTGTAAGAATGTACTTATACTAATATTATTTATATGAAAAAATTAGAAACACCAATTAAAAAGGAAATATTATATTTAATAATTTTTATTCATAAAAAAAATTAGTAGGATTTCTAAGGATAAATCTATAAGTATGAAAAAATTAATATCGTTATTATATCAACGTTATTTTTATTTTTCTCTATTATGACACATAAAAACTAGAAAATTTTACTTTATTAAAAAATTGTATTTCTCATTTATTTTTCAATGAAAATTATAAAAAGTAATTATAAACAGTAAAAAAATTATTCTAAAGGTTGAAATTACAAAAGATGAAGAATATATAAATAAAATCAATGAACGTAAATTTAATAATAATAAAAAATTAAAAAATAAAAAATAAAAAAAAAGAAGTTATCTGGCAATTTGACTAAAAACTTCAATATTATATAGTTAAATTTCATGATTGTCCAACTGACTTAGAAGGAGGACTTGAACAGTTAGATTCTTTGATAAGACCCATAAGAAATTGCAGTCGGTCATAAAAGAATCTTGAAAATTAAAGAACTTGATGTGTAAACTAGTAGATTGGCCCTTCCAGTTTCATTCCTCGCCTAGCTCTTCGCATGTGTATTCTGGAACCAATTGCTAGAGCTTTTTTTGTTTGGTGAATAACATTTGCTAGAGCTTTTCATCAAATATTCAGCTGGCGGCATGGTTGAGCCTAATATTTCAGTCACTTCACTATTTTACTACAGTAAGTCAGTAACTGCTATGCATAGATATCTTGAATTTGTTCGTCATTTGTTACCTTCCACATATGATTTTTTGTTTAGTTTAAGTAGCGAATTTATATATGTCTGTTGTATTAATTAGTATTTTGGATTTGGAAGTTGTTTTAAGAAGTTTTACAGGATATGTTTCATTAATATTTATAATAGCTAGTTCAAGATATACTTTATTTTTGTTGTATTCTTCTTTTAAGAATTTACAAAGGAATATGTGACAATATGACCTTGTTTATTTACTATTTATAAAAATAGTTTTCTGTTTTATAAAATGTATTAGTTATATTTCTCATTTAAAAATATTTCTCTCCTGAATAAGATTTTATTTTCTTAAAGTTTGTCCTATGAATACATAAACTAAGTACTTGAAGAGAATAGAATAAATTAAAGTGGATTTAAATATAATTTTAGTCCCTAATAAATTAAATTCTATTTTGAGTTTTTAATATTATTATGTTTTGTGTTGAGTCCTTAATAAAATAAAATTTTTGATTTTGTTTTTAATTATTTTGTTTTTGTACTTCTAATATATCTTTTTGTATTTTTTTCCTAAAATATGTAGACCTTTGATTAGTTTCTATCAAATATTTTTCAAATGGATTAATATAAAATAAAAAAAATATTATAAAGACTCAAATGAAAAAAATAGATATATCAGAAGGACTAAGACAAAATAACAATAACAAAAAAAAATTAATTAGAAACTCAACCCAAAAAAATTATTAAAGACTCAAATAAAATTCTTTAATTTATCATGGATTCAAATCATATTTAAGGTTGTATTTGATTTAGGGTGGGAGGGGAGAAATAAAAAAAATGGTTTTGTACTTTTCATGTGGGACCCACACCTTTTACACTATACTTTAATTTTGAAAAAAATTCTTTTAATTTCATCCTCTAAACCAAACACACCCTAAGCCAAGAAAATTTTTCTTTCTTGAATACATTTTTGTTTTCTTAAAGTTTGTCCCACAAGTACTTAAATAAACCCTACAAGAAATTCGTAATTAGTGACAAAAATTAGTGAGGCGTTTTCGTCGCTAATCCCTCATTAAGTTGCGATGGATTTGTGAAGGATTAGCTTCCCTGTCGAACGCTCATTAGTGGTGGGTTAACAAAGACAATTTTCAAAAATAATTAAATAGATGTAAAGAGTGCATAGCTCAAACAGAGTGCTTTTATGCCATTGTTAGAATTGGTAATACATCTCACAATAACAAAACAAAGTATTATTACTTGAGAACGCTATCTTTATCTCTCTTGTTGACAAGGAAGCCAATTTGTCTATACCTAGAATCATCTCACCATATACCTCTTCTAACTCCCCTTTCATCTATATGTGCTTTATTTCATCAAAGCGTGATTGATTTAATGTGTTAAATCAACTATAGAGTCATGAGACCTAATCAAAGTTGGATGTTACGAAGAAATGATCATTTTGGCCTTGTAATTGAAGAACTCAAAAATGGAATTGACGGTTTCATTCAAGTTGCTACAAGAGACCCGACAATTGTTGATGTATCAGTCTATGTGCCAAGTGTAGGAACCGTTTTAGGGAGAAGTCATTTTGTTTTCCTTGTATGAGAGCTTCGTCTTTTACTGATATTGAATACATTTCATTTCTTTCCCATCGGTCCTGTCTATGCATTTATCAAGTTGCAAAGATTAATAGGACAGAGAATGATTGGTTGTCCTCAAAGAAATTCCATTCAGAATTAATATTATTAATTTTTGTTAGTAAAATCATTGGAAATCATTGAGTGAAGAAATAGTGATTGGTAGATATTAAGAGGAGGAATAAAGTTTGTGAACTTTCTCTAGGGTGTGAGCCTAGATAGCTAGAGGTAACGTGGCCTCACCTTAATGAGGATGAGTTAGTTTTATTCCTAACATGGTTCTGCTAATGCCTTGCCAAAGAGATAGAGATAAGTGAGAAAAATGTTGATGAATAATCAATTATGTTAGTAGACAATTGTTTAAACAATAATATATAGGAATAAGTCTATAATTTAACAAAACATGGAATATAATAATCAAAACACAGTTGATTGTAATTCAGTGGATTAGGGTTGCCAACAAATACAATACTTTCATAAGATACTTCAATTTGCTAGAGCTGTTGTAAAGGTATGATAATCTAGCCTCTTTTTAGATAACTTTTCTTTCTTGTCCATTTTTCTAATCATTGTTTGCTTTGACCATTTAAGTGGAACCTACACTGCTCATATGTATTATTGAATTGTACAAATTGACTATTTTCATACATATTGATTGTATTTTGATAATGAGTTAAAATTTGGAATATACTTATGAAGAGTTTTCTTCTCATGTTATCACAGGAGGCAGAGCACAAGCGTCATGCTACTTATAGTGTATTGTACACCAAAGTACATAAAAAAGATGTGGAATATGTCTCTAGCAAAGCTAAGAACTTCATTTTAAGTATTTTTTATTGATATTGTCTTTGTTAATTTGTTTGCTACTACTATGTTTCTAAAATTTTATTAATTTGCTATAGGAAACCTATGAAATTGCTGCAATGGAGAAATATGAAAAAGACAAATCAAAACATCCTATAGTCGACTCTGACATTTGATTACAAGTGGCTGGTGAAAACAAAAAAGGTAAAATACATGACATGGGCCGGTAATAGCTTGGATCTTAAGAGTGGTTCTCCACAGGGTTCATCTTCAACATTTATAGGTCCATCTTCCACAAATCCTACACGTTCCACAAAAGATATCACTGCAATAGCTACATAGATGTCTCAAATGCAGGTGTAATTGCAAACATAGTTGTAGATACATACATAATGTTTAAGTGTTTTGTGTTGCATTTTATTTGTTGTGCACTTGGATCCCAATGTTTTATTATTTAGTTATCTTGAAAGAAGACACATTCAATAATAGAGTTTGAGTTGTTGATAATATTTAAATACTTTTTCAAATTGTTACTTTGAATCATGTTATCTTGAATCATTTTAAAATTTATAATTTTAGTTGTCTTGAATCATATTATTTTTAAATTAATTTTTTGTTGTATTAACCAAACAAATATATATTTATTATTTTGAATAGAAAGGGAAAATGATTATTAAAAAAAACAGAATTTTTGATGGAATAGAAAGAGATTAACAAGAGAAACTAGGTATCAAATATCACAAATCATACTAGAAGGGGGATTGAATAGTGTGTTAATCAAAGATAGACACTTTTTCATAAAAGAATAGCTTTATACAAGTTCAAAAAGAAATATGCACTGGAGTTATCCGGTAAAAAAGTACAAGTTTGATGAAAATAGATGTTGATTGTCTTGTAGATGTAAGACAATATTTTCAAAAAGGTTTTCGGATAAATACTTGGTGAGAAAATAGTGACAAAGTAAGCTAATAAAATACTTAATAAAACCGCTTAAGAGAGATGTAGGAACACTTGGTTTATACTAGCTCACTCAAATAGAGCTATGTTGAGTTATGTCCAGTTCTCCTTTGCACAATTGTAAAGGACTTCGCTAATCAAAACTTTGATTTCAAAAGAAGTATTTTGCCTTACCACTCCTAACTATACAAGTATTATTTAACACTAAGTCACTCTTGATTTTCACAAAGTTTGAATGAATACAACAATTCAATAATACAAGTATTTGCTTGTTTCTTCTATATTTTTTTTCATTTTCTGCTTTTGAGTAGAGATTGCCTTTTATAAAATTCAGTGAAGGATTTGTTATGGGATTAGCGTTTAGTCTTGATATGATCGTTGTCTCACATATGGAGGCAAGGCAATGTAGCACGCTCTGATTGCAAAGGAAAGGAATAAAAGTACAAACAACAGTATGTGCTCATCTTCTACATCCAAAGCGACCTTTAGAGGTATATTCTGTAAATGCCTTCTATTCTCTTCTATTTTGTTCTTTCCTTAAATTCAAATGTTAGAAATTCAAATAAAGAGAATCAAAATTAAATTTTGTAAAGAAAGAGATCGTACACTTTTCTTTGTGGCTAACATTGTCTTTTCGTACTCGGTTGGACGTTACTTATAAGAGTATAAAATGAGTATGTAAGTGGCTTATAACTATTGGATGCTTGTAATAAAAACACTTAGTGTATAAACACTTCTTTTCAAAAGAAGTGGATCCAATTGATTTTATAGCACATTGGATGCTAAATGTATCTTATCACAATCTTTTCCAATTTAAGCATGGATGTGACTACTGGAGTTGTAGATGTTGATAAAATAATGATTAAGCCTTTTTACGAAGTTGGCCTTGTGCACTTAACGTCAACACATTAGATTATTAATATTTATACTTTTGTAAACATGAAAATGTAAAGTATGGTGGATTGTCCAAACCTAACAAGGTAAAGATAGCAACCAAAAGGAAATGTGAGGGACAACTGTTGGACAAGTGGTCTCAATAACTTAAGAGGGAGGTGAATTAAGTTCTAAAAATTTCCGATTAACAAGTTTTAATTCCCTCTTTAAATGATATATGGTAGATTTACAATGCAGAAAAAGAAGCAGCAATCAATTTAATCGACGTTCTTTAAACGTGCAAGACAAAATCAATTGTAATAAAATAAATGAGATAAGGGAAGAGAGAATTGCAAACTCGATTTATACTAGTTCGGCCACTTCTCGTGCCTACGTCCAGTCCTCAAGCAATCCACTTGAGATCTTCACTATCTTTGTAAAACTCTTTTACAACTTCTGAACCACCTAGGGATTCCCCTCCCTTGGGTTCAGGATTCTCACAATTCAAGAGACAAACAATCTCTTGGTCACAATAAATCTTTTCTGAAAGTACATATGTTTTTCTCTCTTTTAGAGATGATAATACAAGTTGAAGATCTTAGAAGAATACTCAAATGATTTGCAAGTGTTTGGCAAATGATTTATTTCTGAGAGAGTAAGACAATAAGGTTATGAAAAAATCTAAAGATTTTTGTAGATAAATCACACATTTATAGGCCCTTGATGGCTTTTCAAAAGCTTTTGAAGAGATGTGACTTTTCAGAATATATTTCAAAAATTATCTTACTGGTAATCGATTACAGTCTCTTGGTAATTGATTACACAATTACACATTGAAGGGTCATGATTTTTCAATTTGAATATCTGAAGTTTCGTTACTGGTAATCGATTACAAGAAAATGGTAATCGATTACAGTATTTATCTGTCTTTGCTAATTGATTACAATGCCTGGTAATCGATTACCAGTGGAAAAATCCTTATTTTAGCAATGATAAAATATTTAAAAACTTTTTGTAATCATTTTGAAAATCATGTTTTGAGGCCAAACCTTTTCAACCAATAAGAGATTCTTTTAACAATAATAAACTAAGTCTTATCTTATTTTCTTGATCTTGAATTTTGACTTGAAGTACTCTTGTGTTGCTTACATCTTGACATCATCAAAACCTTCATACACATACATTCACATTCTCCCCCTTTTTGATGATGACAACCATCTGAAAGAATGTACAAAAAATATTTTTCGCGATACAATCACTCCCCCTTAAAGTTGCAATCATTACTTAGTAGAATAAATATTTTCAGAAAATATACCTTGTACCTTACATAGTTTTTTCCCCCTTTGGCAACATCAAAAATAAGGAAGCACCATAAAATAAACAATCATTCACATTGTCCAAAAAGATCCATACGTGTCCAGAATTGATCAATCATTCACATAATAATCAACCAAGTGCTAAACATATCAAGTCCAAAAAAAAATTAGAAATGACCAAAGTATTCACATAATAAGCAACCAAGTGCTAAATATATCAAATCCAAAACATAATTATAAATGACTAAATCATAAACAAAATGCAGAAAGTTTTAAAATAACAAGGAACTTAAAGACAGAGAATGCTAGAGAAAAAAGTACGGAAAAAGCTCTATGGATCGGTCGGAGGATCGAAGCATCAACGAATGAAGCTCATGTCATCCTCAAGACGCATTATACGTGAATCCATAGCATCAAAATGCTCACCTACAAAGGCCCGAAGATCCCGAAGTTCAGAGAGAACATCATGCAACAATGAAGATGAGGAATCCCTTTGTGGTGGTGGTGAGGGTGTATGTTCATTAGGAACAGTAGGTGGAAGGTCTTGTTTCCATACCCACTGACCATCCATATCCTTCCGATACCCAAAGGATGCAATAGCCGCAACTCCAATGGCAAAAGAACGTTTAACCTTAACAAAGAGTTCATCATCTAGAGGGACATTAAAATGTTGAAGAAAAATAGTGACTAGTTGGGGGTATGGAAGAGGTGCATTTGCCCGTAATGCCTTATGCATATGGTACCGAACAAGATGGGCCCAGTCAATTTGATGACCGGTTTAAAGGGCCCACAACAGAATCAAATCCTCTTCAGAAGCCTGAGCAAGATTTGTTAAACTGGGAAGCAAGATACGACACAAAATATAGTGCATGATACGACATTCAAAAGTAAATGAACCAGCAAGCAATCGACCAATCATATCATCATTTTCAGTGCAAACCATTTTGCGGGCATCATGATTTGAATAAATATGCTTCCATTCATCAACCAAAGTGCCCTCAAAAGGTACACCCTGACTACTTAATTTTGTCAGTGAATAAAATAAATATTGATCAACCACAATGGGAATTTTATGCACCTCAGAAAAGATAACATCATTCTGAATTTTCATATTATTATAAAAGACATGGACTAACTCAAGATAGTATGGCAGTTTGAGAGTCATAAAATCGATTAATTCGGAATTTTGAAAGACTTGATAACAATCAAAAGTCTCTCCTTCAAAGAATTCTAAGTCTAAATATTTGGGATAAAAAATGACTCGATTAGAAAACGAGGAATAATACCTTTGACATTGATCATCAGAGAAAAATAGAGTTAAGGAGCGTAGGGAAGAAATGGAGGGATTGGGTGGTGCGATAGAGTCACCGGAAGTGTTGTGGCGGCGTTAGCCTATGGCGGTGGTGGTTGAAGTTGAACCTTTGCGCTTCTTAGATGTTTATGCCATTTGGTGTGTTTTTTTGCTGATTTTGATCGTGAGGTTTGTAGAGAATTAAAAATGATGAAGTTTACACTTTGTTTGAAAGGATTTGGTTAAGAAACGAGAAAGTTATGAGGATTTGAAGATTTTAGAATGGAGGGCGCCGTCAAGGAGATAGGGAGGAAGAGGGTTTTGTGCAAGGAGAGAGAAAAATTTGTATTTATAGGTAGAGATGAGCTGTAATCGATTACAGCTCATGATAATCGATTACAGGCTTAACCTATAACTACCCACAGCCTTTGGTAATCGATTATAGCCTATTGTAATCGATTACAGTGGCCTTGTTCTATGGTAATTGATTACAGAAATTGGTAATCGATTACCAGACCCTAAAATATAAGTTTTAAGTCTAATAATCATGACAAACATGTTATTATAAGTAACCAATATACACAATTATTATAAACAATCAAAAACACTTATTAGTATATACAATCATGATAAAGAACCATAAAAAACAATTATTATAAACAATCAAAGTGAACAATCATCATAAACAAGCATGATAAAAATTCATCAAAAACAATTATTATAAACAATCAAAGTGAACAATCATCATAAACAAGCATGATAAACAACCATAAAAAACAATTGTTATAAAAAAATCAAAGTGGCTAGGAATCTAAGTTATTTAGGTCTATGAGTCCTATTTCTCTTCTAATTGCAAAAAGAAAATAAAATTTGGGAGAGGTTTTGTAAAGATATCAACTAATTGATTCTTTGTGTCAACAAATTCTAATATGCAATCCCCTTTTTGAACATGGTCTCGAAGGAAGTGATGCCTTATTTCAATATGTTTTGTTCTAAAGTGCAGAATAGGATTTTTGGATAGATTGATTGCACCTGTATTGTCACAGCGGATAGGTATATGATCGAGTTTTAAGCCATAATCAGAAAGTTGTTGTCTCATCCAAAGGATTTGTGCACAACAACTTCTAACAGAAATATATTCCGCTTCTGTAGTTGATAAGGCAACACTATTTTACTTTTTACTATGCCATGATACTAGAGCAGAACCAATAAAATGACAAGTTCCACTAGTACTTTTTTTATCAGTTTTGCATCCAGCAAAATCAAAATCAGAGTATCCTACTAAGTTATAAGAGGAACTCTTAAGATATCATAACCCTAGATTTATAGTGTCTAATAAGTATCTCATTATTCTTTTAACGACACTAAGGTGAGATTCTTTGGGATTTGATTGATATTTTGCACACATACAAATGCTAAACATTATATCAGGTCTACTTGCTGATAAATGAAGAAGAGATCCGATCATACCTCTATATTTCTTTATGTCTATTGATTGACCGATTTCATCTTTATCCAGATAACAAGCAGTGCTCACAGAAGTGGCCATTTGCTTATCATTTTTCATCCCAAACATGTTAAGCAGTTCCTTGCAATATTTTGACTGACTAATAAATATTTCATTCTTTATTTGTTTTATTTGTAGTCTAAGGAAGAAATTCAACTCTTCCATCATGGACATTTCAAACTCAGTTTGCATATCTTGAGAAAACTCTTTGCACAAAGAATCATTAGTAGACCCAAAGATTATACCATCAACATAAATCTGTACTAAAAGAATATCATTCATTTTTCTTTTGATAAAAAGTGTGGTATCAACATTTCCTCTAGTGAAGCCCTTTTCTAAGAGAAATTTGCTCAAGCATTCATACCAAGCCCTAGGGGCTCGTTTTAAACCATATAAAGCCTTTTTCAATTTAAAGACATGATTGGGCATATCTGAATTTTCAAAACCAAGAGGTTGATTAACTTACACTTCTTCTTGAATAAAACCAATTAAAAAAGCACTTTTAACATCCATTTGATAAAGTTTAAAATCCATTATGGATGCAAAGGCTAATAACATTCTAATGGCTTCTAATCTGGCTACTCGAGCATATGTTTCTTCATAATCTATTCCTTCTTCTTGATTATACCCTTTAGCCACTAATCTAGCCTTGTTTCTAATAACTATTCCATGTTCATCCAATTTTTTTTCTAAATACCCATTTAGTTTCTATAACTGGATGATCATTAGGTTTATCAACTAATTCCCAGACTTGATTTCTTTCAAATTAATTCAACTTTTCTTGCATAACAATGACCCAATGTTCATCAACTATGACTTCATTTAAGTTTTTAGGTTCAATTAAAGAAACAAAAGCCATATTACTACATGCATCTTTGAGAGAGTGTCAAGTTGTTACCCCTTTTGATATGTCACCGATGATATTATCAAGAGGATGATATCTTGAAGTTCTTCACTCTCTTGGAAGATTTGTACTTGTTTTAGTTTCATTAGTTTGAGAGTCTTCATCATTTCCATTTCCTTTGTCTTTGTGCCCTTCCTCATGAATATGCATATCTTCTAAAGAATCTGTAATATCATCAAGTGTTTCCTTTCTTGACCTTATAGGGTTAGTCTCGCAAAAAACAACATGAATAGGTTCTTCAATAATCATAGTTTTGTTAAATTCTAAAAGCTTTACTATTTGAGGAATATCCAAGGAATATACCTTCATCTGAGTTTACATCAAACTTACCTAAGTTGTCTTTCCCATTGTTCAACACAAAACACTTGCATCCAAAAACATGAAGATGAGAAATGTTTGGTTTTCTTTCTTTGTACAATTCATATGGTGTTTTCTTTAAGATAGCTCTGATTAAAGCTCTATTCATTATATAGCATGTAGTACTAACAGCTTCAACCCAGAAATACTTAGGAATATTTGTATCATTTAGCAAAGTTCTAGCCATTTCTTCTAAAGACCTATTTTTCTCTCAACAACTCCATTTTGTTGAGGGGTTCTAGATGCAGAAAAATTGTGTTCAATACCATTTTCATCACAAAATAATTCAAAATCTTTATGTTCAAATTCTCCTCCATGATCACTCCTAATGGATACAATGTTAAGATTTTTCTTGTTTTGAATGAGTTTAGCAAGTTTCTTAAAAGCATGAAAAGCATCACTTTTGTGAGTAAGAAATAATGTCCATGTGAATCTTGAATAATCATCAACTATTACAAGGGCATAGTAATTTCCACTAAAACTCATGGTTTTAGAAGGACCAAAGAGATCCATATGCAAAAATTGTAAGGGTTGAGTGATAGAAACAATATTTTTTTATTTGAAATAGACCCTTACTTGTTTTCCTTTTTGACATGCATCACATAATCTATCTTTTTCAAATCTGAGTTTTGGTAACCTGATTACTAAATATTTAGAAATTTATTTATTTAAATGATCCATATTTATATGAGCAATTCTCTTATGCCATACCCATGAATCATTATTTTTGCTTAAAATCCATTGAACATGATTTGATGTTTTATCTAAATTTATCATGTATACATTATTAGTTCTATATCCAAAAAAATTTATATTCTTGTCATGTTTATTTTCAATAAAACAATTGTGAGAATCAAATGATACTGAAAAGTCTTTATCACATAATTGGATAACACTTAGTAAACTATGCTTGAGACTATCAACAAGTAAAACATTTTCAATGGAGGCAGATGGATTCGTATCTATTTTTTCGACTCCAAGAATTTTACCTTTGTTGTTGTCACCATAAGTCACATGTCCACTATTCTTGGGAGAAATATGAGTAAACTTTGATGCATCTCCCGTCATGTATTTAGAGCATCCGCTATCAATATACCAACTTTTCTTCAAAGAATCCTTCATTCATATAATCATATTTTTGACTTAGGTACCCAAATTTTCTTGGGTCCTTGAATGTTAGTTTTGATAAAAGATCCTTTTGGAGCCTATACCATCTTAATATTATTACAATTTTTCCTAAAATAGCATGTATATGCACTATGTCCTTTCTTACCACAATAAAAACATGTCAAGAAAGGAGAACTATTCTTTTAAGCATATGCAAAGAAGTTTTTATACAATTTTTGTTGTTAGAGCTATCAAAACGGGCCAGCCCAGCCCATATGGGCTGGCTCGCAACGGGTTGAGCTAAAAGTGGGCTAACCCAGCCTGACCCACTTTCGTGTGGGCTAACAAAATGCCAGTCCGGCCCGGCCCACCACGGGTTGGTGGGTTATGCAGGCTGGCCCACTTTTCAGTTTTTTTTTTAAAAAAAAATATTCTAAACAACTTAAAATAAAATCCAATGTAGAAACCAAACTAAATCAAATCCAAACATTCAATATTAAAGTGATTGAAGTCTTCAAAATAAACATTCAACATTAAGATAATTGAAATTTAAATGTCATCAAAAATAAACTTCTAAACTATTGAAATTGAAATTAAACATTAGAGTCATGGATTGTGAAATCCAGAACAACTTCCTCTTCTTTCTCAACATCACCATTAATTTCATCTACAAAGACAAAAAAAAAAAAATCAATAATAAGTCAAGTAAATAAAACAGTACACTAATAACAAACTAAAAATTATGGAAAAAGAAATGTAAATTACCAATATCTTCAAAACCATTTATCCAATTTTGGGTTAAAATTAGTGCTTGAACATTGCAAGGAAGAAGACTAGCACGATACTTGTTTAGCACACGAGCACCAATGCTAAATGTCGATTCACTAGCAAGAGTTGTTATTGCTTAACACCTCACATGCCAATCTACAAAGATTTGGATAACATTCTTGGCGGTCCTTCCAATAACTCAAAATATCCAACTTAGGAAAAAACTTTGGTTCAAGCAGTGTCTCAGCCAAATAGAGATCTAATTCAGACTTGTCATTGACATTAACATTTTGGCTCACATAATTGATATATTGTTAGTCGATGAATACGACTAACTTTTGTGTATAAAACCTGTGTAAATTGTATCAAACTCCTCCAATTTATGGTTATTTTGTAGTGTTGTAATTACTTTTTGTTAAAGATAGGTAATAAATACTTAGTACTCCCATTTTGTGTGTTTAATAACCATTTCCTCTCAATTTTAGGTTAATTAGGAAAGTTTGTGAAGTGCTGATTTTCATCCGCTCGCTAAGCCAATCTTCTGACTTAGCGAGCCATCCGTTGAGTGCAACACTCCTCAGCTGAGCGCGAGGAAGAATCTGGAAGAAGGATGAGCTGTGCATTTGCTCTGAGCAAAGGGTCATCCTGCTAAGCTCACCGCATCAGTCCATTTGCTGAGCGAGAAAAGCACACGCTAAGCCAAAATCCACTAATGCGTACTGAGCGGTCCATAGTCGCACTAAGCGCGCTAGCACAAACAAAGCCATCTATTTAAGCCTGAAATCAGATTTTGGGGGAGTTTGGGCAATTTTCGAAGCTTTTGCATGTTTATAGATTTATAGAGAGAGAAAGGTCCAAGTTCTAGAGAGTTTTGAGAGCTTTTGTTGTGCGAAGAGTGGCAGAGAACGGAGCATGAAGAGGAAGTCATCCAAAGAGCATCAGATGAGTCTGTGAATGATTGTGAGATTCTAAAGGTGGAGGAGACATCCCCACTACTTGTATTTCTTTAATCCTTCATTTTTCTCTTCTCTTTGTTGTAAAGGAAGCTTCCCAGGTATGGAGAGCTAAATCCTCTATTGGTTCTTCCCTGTAGGTACTTGATGTAAATACCTGTATATCTATTTAATGATGTTTTATGTGTTCTCTATGCTATCAGTACGTCATTTCAATGTGCTTTTGCCTTGATCATGTAGATGCATGCTTTGTTAGGATCATTCAACGGTGGAAACTGGTCTGATTCTTAGAACTTGATAGGACGGGGCTAGTTTATCGTATTATCACGAGGGATCGGGGTACCGTAACCTAGTTGTTGCATGTTTGTCTTAATGCGGTTCTGGTCAAGTTTAGACCAGCAAGAGGAATCTGAGGACGATGCTTGATCAAGATTACACTATACTATCATAAGGAATCGAGGTTTAAAATTTCAGGAGACACCATAGAACACACGAGCATTGTTAAGTAGAGAATATCTTTATAACATCAGGCACCTAATAGGAAGACCAACGTGTTGTCTACTTGTCTTTACACATCATTACTCACGTGATTTTCCTTTTAATAGTTAGTTTACATACCTGTTTACAGTCCACACATATATTTTAATACTAGACACCTATTCACTGAATATAGCTTTACCAAGTAACAGAAGTTCCCCGAGAGTTCGATACTCGGTTCTTACCATTTTATACTACTTGCGCGATCCGGTGCACTTGTCGGATTCGAACATATATTCCTATGACAATATAAGAGAAAAATTAAATAAAATGAATTGGATCATAAAACTATTAAATAATTAAACAAAAGACTAACATTACATGGATCATCCATCTCTTGATTTTCTTCTATACTGAAATCTTCAATAGTAGGTTGTTGAGAACTTGATGTAGTAGATGAACTTGACTTTATACTCACATATTCATCAAAGAGCTTGTACATCTTCTCTTTTATGTTATTAATCTTTTCATCACAAGTAGAAGCATCAAGCTTTGAATAGTAAAATCGAAGTGCTTCAAGCTTCATCCGTGGGTCAAGAATCATAGCAATTGAAAGAATGACATTATAGTCACTCCAATACTTGCTAAAATTTTCCATCATCAACACTACCATATTTTGCAATACTGGACCATCACACTTTGTTTCTCACAACAACCATTCAATTTTCCATACTTGCATGAAGTATTCATTGGAAGTTGGATAAGATGTACCTAAAAAAATTCAAATAAGATAATTAAACTATAAATATAAATCTGAAACTATTTATTAAAATTATGAAGTTTGAAAAAATATACCTGAAATCAAATTAGTCATCTTATAAAATGGCTTCAAAAATTCACACAATCTTTCAGCTCTTTTCCATTCCTCATTGGATGGACAACATTTGTTTGTCAGGTCTATATCCTAATCCAGCCTTATCAAACACACATCTTTCCTTTCCTAGTATAATATCTAAATTATTTTTGCCAATAGTAAATTTGGCAAGAGAATTTTTCAGATCTTTGATTTGTTCTTTAAACTTGTTACAACATCTACATGAGTTAGATGCTTCATTACTATCTTGTATCAATTTTATGGTAGAAGATTGATTTGTATCAATTGGTTTTAAAGTTTTGACTTCAATTCTAAGATTTCTAATTCTTCATTTAATTTCAAAACTTCTTTTTCTAAATTTGAAATAGTTTTCTTAGAAAATGAAACTAGTTTTTCAAGTTTGACTGATTCTTTATGTAAGTCAATGAATACATCTTGAAGTTCATCAAAGGAAATAGATAAGTTATTATTAGAAGATGTTACCTCTTCTTCACTTTCATTGTTTTTGGTCATGAGACTTAGATTCACGACTTCATTTTCTGAGTCTCCGGATGAATCCATATCGTTATCTTTCCAAGTGATGTAAGTTTTCTTTGCTTTCTTATCTTTGAAGGTTTTCCTGTTAGATTTTTCCATTCTTCTCTTGAAACTAGGGCAATCAACTCTTAGATGTCCAAGTTGATTACATTCATAGCACTTTGGAACAGAAGATGAATCTTCTCCTCTTTTCTTTGAATTGAAGTTTTTTCTTCTTTGATTTCCTTTGTTCCTTAGAAATTTATTGAATCGCTTTACGAAGAAACTAAAATCATCATCTTCTTCTATTTCATTCAAGTCCTTTTTGTCACTTTCTTCTTGAATAGAAGATGAGGCTTTAAGTGTAATTCCTTTCTTTTTCTTGTCATTTTCTTCATGTTGGTTTAGTCTTATAAGTTCCATCTTGTGTTCCTGAAGCTTCCCAAAAAGAGTTGCAAGAGACATGTTAGCGAGATCTCTTGATTTTGCAATTGCAGTTACCTTTGGTTGTCATTCCCTGCTTAAACATCTTAGTACTTTGTTAATGAGATCCTCGTTAGGAAATATCTTTCCTAATGATGCAAGATGATTAACTATATGTGTAAATCTCTTTTGCATGTCTTGTATGGTCTCACTTTGATTCATTCTGAAAAGTTCATATTCATGTGTTAGGGTGTTTATTCTAGATCTCTTTACATCAGTTGTTCCTTCATGGGTTACTTGTAATGTATCCCACATTTCTTTTGCATTCTTACAATTTGATACTCTAAAGTATTCATTCATGCCTAATGCAGAAGTAATTATATTTTTGGCCTTTAAGTTATATTGTACCTTTCTTCTTTCCTCTTCATACCATTGTTCTCTGGGTTTTTCTATAGTTGCATTTCCTACTACCATTGTAGGGATGTAAGGATCAATTTCAATGGCTTCCCAGATGTTTAAATCTATAGCTTCTATGAAGATTTGCATACGGGTTTTCCAGTAATGATAACGCACACCATTAAACATAGGAGGCCTATTAATGGATTTTCCTTCAGGAAATAAAAAGTTTGATGAGGCCATAATTATTCTTGAAGTTTCTAAACTTTATACAAGAATCAAGCTCTGATACCACTTGTTGGACAAGTGGCCTCAATAACTTAAGAGGGGGGGGGGGTGAATTAAATTCTAAAATTTTTTTACTAACAAGTTTTAATTTCCTCTTTAAATGATATATAGTAGATTTATAATGCAGAAGAAGCAGCAATCAATTTAATCGATGTTCTTTATATGTGCGAGAGAAAATCAATTTTAATAAAATAAATGAGATAAGGGAAGAGAGAATTGCAAACTCAATTTATACTGGTTCGACCACTTCCGTGCCTACGTCCAGTCCTCAAGCAACCCACTTGAGATTTTCACTATCTTTGTAAAACTCTTTTACAACTTCTAAACCACCTAGGGATTCCCCTCCCTTGTGTTTAGGATTCTCACAATTCAAGAGACAAACAATCTCTTGATTACAATAAATCTTTTCAGAAAGTACATATGTTTTTCTCTCTTTTTGAGATGATAATACAAGTTGAAGATCTTAGAAGAATACTCAAATGATTTGCAAGTGTTTGGTCAGTGATTTGTTTATGAGAGAGTAAGACAATAAGGTTATGAAAAACTCTAAATATTTTTGTAGATAAGTCACACATTTATAGGCCCTTGATGGCTTTTCAAAAGCTTTTGAAGAGATGTGACTTTTCAGATTATATTTCAAAAATTATCTTACTGGTAATCGATTACAGTCTCTTTATAATTGATTACACAGTTACACATTGAGGGTCATGACTTTTCAATTTGAATATCTGAAGTTTCGTTACTGGTAATCGATTACAAGAAAATGGTAATCAATTACAGTATTTAAATTTCAAATTTCAAACTTCTTTTTGAAAAGTTTCTATAGTAACTTGTCTCTGGTAATCGATTACCAGTGGAAAAATCCTTATTTTAGTAATGATAAAATATTTAAAAACTTTTTGTAATCATTTTGAAAATCATGTTTTGAGGCCAAACCTTTTCAACCAATAAGAGATTCTTTTAACAATAATAAACTAAGTCTTATCTTATTTTCTTGATCTTGAATTTTGACTTGAAGTACTCTTGTGTTGCTTACATCTTGGCATCATCAAAACCTTCATACACATACATTCACAACAACTTGTAAGCAACTAATGAAGGAAAAGTGACGGAAAAATTGTGAAGGAATAACATTAGATTCACTAAGGAAGTATTGAGAGGAAACAATGGCAAAATTGTGAGGGAAAAGTTGCAAACAACAAGGGAATAACGTTAGATTTGTGAACAAATCATGGTGAGGGAATAGTAAGGCAATGGCGACGGAACAATTGTAGGGAACATTGAAGGAATAATGATGATTTTGTGATAGACACAATTGCAAGGGAACAATAAGAGATTTGTGAAGGAAACATTGTGACGAATTAGCATGTGAAGATTGTCACAAATTAGCGAGTGAATTATCCATTCTGAGTCGTCTAGTTTGCAAGGGATTTTTGTGAGGGAATTAAGAGGTAAATTGAGATATTAGCAAGGAAAGAGAGGGGATGTTTCCCTCGCTAATTAGTGGCTTGAATTTAGCCCAACAAAGTTCCCTCGATAATCCCTCACAAAGCCTTCACAATTTATAATAGCGAGAGACTAGTGATGGAAGTTTCTCTTGCTAATCAGAAAATTTCTTATAGTGACAACACTTGAGGAGAATAGAAGAAAATGATAAATGTGCTTGGTAGAGTGGAAGGAAATGGAATGAAATAGAAATGAGAACAAATATTTAAATTAAAGTAAAGTGTGGGACCCACACTAATTTTTTAAACTTTTCCTTCATTTCCACTCCATTTCAACACTACGAAACACAGACTAAGGTAGTTCTTGGTTTAGAGGGATGAAACATAGATGAAAGTGGTTGCAGCTAAAAAGGGATGAAAGTGGAAGGGTATGGATGTTTGGTTTGTGGGTGAAAGGTAGGTGAAAGTTTTGAAATAAAGGTGGGTCCCATGGTGTTTTATTTTTGTAACACCCTAAAATTTACAACTTAGACTATAGTAAGATATGTGTTTGGATGCTTTATGAAAGCTTAATTGATATTGAAATTATTTACAATGATAATTTAAGTGATTTAGAAAATTTTGAATTGTATGTACATTATTCCATGTGACAAGTTTTAGTGAAATTCAACTTTAATTGAAATCAAAGTTTTGCACTATGTGAATCTTGATATAATTAATCTTGAGTGGAATCTCATTTAATTATTCATGTGATTGATTTTGTGTGAGTGACCAATATCTATTGATTGTTGAGATTTAATTGAGAACAATATGGACTGTGTAGAATTTATACAATGTGAACTTGCACTGTGTAAATTTGCGCTATATAAAGTTACTCTGTGTGAGATTAGCACTATATGAGATTAGATTTAATGACTCTTCCCTAGATAATTAGCACAATGATCAAGGTTAATTAACCAAAGGATTTCCATTTATGGTTAAAGTGAGACATCCATTTTTGTCCTAATTCTACTTTAACCTTTTTAAACAAAAGATTCAAAATCCATTTTAGCCATAAATGGAATTTCTTGGACAGCCATGTTTGGGCACCTCATTGACCATCAAATAAACTCACATTGCTCCCTAAAATCCTAGATCTTGAAGCCTTTAATTACCTCCAAGTCCAAATTAGATTCTCACACACTCTAGATCCAATTAAAAGCATCGGCATAGTGCAAACCCCTCATTTTTGTGCTCTGCTGGCCGAGACACTCAGTGAGGGAGGGAGATGCCATTCTTAGTGGTGGCGGTTATGAGGTTTGTAGAAGAAAGGGAGGAGATTTTGTGGGGGTGCTAACTTGGAAGTTTGTTCTTACCTTTTTGCTTGAGTTCTTGAGTCTTGAAGTTTCAAACCACTCATTCTTCACCATTTTTGTACATCAATTGAGGTATTGAGGAGTCTATCCATTCTCACTCTTGTTTTCTTGCTTGCTCATGTAGTAGTCTCCATTTAGATGTGTTGTAGGAGCATAGGAAGAGCTCTCCATAAATCAACACTCTAGATCCATTTTGTTATAAATTTGTGCAAGTTTGTTGTAACTTGTAAATTTCTGTCATTTTTTGTGGTTCATGTTATGGGAATGTGTTTGGTGTTATTGGGTTTTGATTTGGGTTGATTTGGAAGTCATTGGAGGTAAAAACGCACTTGTTTGAGGTCTTGCAGTCGCTCACACTTAAGTAGGATGTTACTCGCGCTTAAGCGTGGCTTTTCTTTACAAGCACTAGTGTTGTTATCAGACGTTGGGGCTTAAGCGCAAGGAAGGTGGCACTTAAATTCCAAGTGGTGGAGCTTAAGCACAGGGTAGGTAGCGCTTAAGCACCACTGTCTGTTAGGCACAGGTGATTCGCTTCCAAATGGATTTTGAGTTGGAATTTCCTTATTGATTTTGGGTTTGGGGATAATATACATGGGTTTAATGTTATGATTGAAGTATTTACTTTTACTATGCATTGATAAGTTAGAAATTGAATCAAATTGAGTATGAACTATTTGCACTTTAACCACTATTATTAAATTGTTATTGAAATGAGTCTTGTACTTTACCAAGATTGAATGAGTCTACCCCAAAGGGATACCATTATACTTTAACATGATTTATTGACTATTGTGAATGGAGTTCTTTTAATTGCTTTTATTGAATTGTTATTGATTGAATTGGAGACCAGGAGGAATTGTGATCCTCGGGAAAATTGTGTGCTAGAAACCTTGATTGGGTGTGTGCTTATATATTGATGTGGTGTTGTTTGGCGTGATTAAGGATTATGGGATCCTTGAGGTGGGACAAATGGACACAATGCATGAGCACATTTGTAGAAACTAGAATTTTATTCTAGTGCTATCACCTTGAGGTGTGATTAAGATTATTGAAATAAGATTCATTGTGACAAACAATGAATAAAGACTTAATAAAAGTGTGAACCTAATAAATTATTGGATGTAGTAAATGTTAGGTACCTTTGGATATCGGAGTACATTAGTATTGTAACACCCTAGTTTCTAAGACTATGATTATACCTTAATTAATCCATTTCTTTATTTTATAAAGCGTGTTAATCCATTTAATTTTCACAATCAAATAAAACTAAGAAAACATGAATGAGAATTTTAGTGAATTTTTAAAACTTTCATTAGTTACTTTCAAAGATCAAGGTCACGTAATCAATAAAATACTTATTAACATTTTTTAAAAGAAGCATAGCATGGTTTCATTTAGAAACTTACTTCTCAAATAATTAAAACAAAAAGAAAGAAATAACGCATCCGAAGTTCATAAAATATATATAAATATGCATAAGTGTTTTCGTCGAGTAAAGTAACAAGCACAACCTCAGGGTACAACTGTATATGAAAAAAAAAGTAGATGATTGAACATACACATGAGAAAAAGTACTAAAGCTTAGGCCTACCCATATCAAATACATATAAGATAAAGAGTCCTAGACTTAGTGTTGTCATCTCTAACACTCAACCTGGTGTGGAAACTATACAAAAGCATAAGTCAACAGGCATCACATAATCGGGATACCCCAAGAAATGATCCACGCCTCTGATCATGTCGGGTATCTACCACCTCTAAGTGCACTCATGCTCGAGATGGAGCATCGACTCTTCACCCGCCATTTGGTGCTAAAAAAAACATAAGAGGTGAGTCTTCCCTCTTCGTCAGCCAGACAAAGAAGAACTTAACAAGAACAAACACATACAATCTATCAACCATGACGATGTGGTTATCTACCAGATCTTACTCGCATCGTATAACATTTCTCTGTTTCTTAGTGGCCATCTACCACTAGAACTCCTAGAACTCAATGGTCTTACACAATTTGGTTTTTGGATGACTATTGGGAGGACATCTTTACACCATGGTACAATGGTAGGCTCTCACCAATTGAAAATTGCTTGTAGTCAATCAAGGTTGTCAAGTCGGCTCAGTGACATCAGTCACAACTAGGGGCCTCCCCTTTAAGGACAACTCGTGTCTTATGATCATTTCCCAAGTACCAACCATGGTCATCCAACAACAACGAGAATGCTTTCCTCAATGAACCTCTATATTTGGAGAGTGCTTCCTTTCAATCCTCACTATAACCATTTTGTTTTGCTTTGACCTTTTAAATTCAAAAATGAAACCTACAATTTTTTTATATACATGTTTGAAAATAATTTTCTCTCTAGTTTTATAAAATGTAAACATCACTTCAAGGTGATAACCATAGAGATAAGAAATTACAGAAAACCAACCACTACCAAATTCAATTTGCAACATAAGACAATCATCTTGCATGTCACAAATAGTCCCCAAAATTACATCATCTCTCAAGGGCTCCAACATGAAAGTTGTTTAAAATTTCGTATAGAGTAAAATGAGACAAATTTCATGAAAAAATGAGTATATTTTATTCTAGGCTCAAAATACTGAGACTGGTCTAGAGAACAAAGTCTTCCAGCTAGTTTTTTCCTTCTCATGACCCATATTTCGAAAATCGAAACTTGTTTTTCTTTTCTAAGAAAATTTGGACAGAGCCTCCTCTATATTAGGAGCTTTTCCAAGGCACCAAAAAGAGAAAATGAATGGTAGAAGACATGCATGCAAAGGAAAAGTCCACAGTTTTCCAAAACAGTTTGCATAAAAACCCTTTTTTAGCCTGTTCTCCCATTGGTGAGTGAAAACATGACTATGATTGCGAATTTGAATTTGTACGCTATGTAAATATTTTACACAATGTAACATTGCACTGTGAAATATTTTTTGCAATGGAAATTAATCTTTTACTAGATTTAGGAATTAAATCTAACCAATTAAATTTTTATAAAACTTAATACTTAAAGTATTTTGTGTACTTAAATAAATCCTAATTATTAAATATATTTTCTCTCTTAAAAAGGATTAATCAACAACAAGTTATCACATGCAAAATAATTTGTGGGAAAACATTCACAGACAATTAAAGCACAAAGAATCCAATTATTTACAGACATTTCACTCATAGTAAAATAACTTAACACTATGATTTTTAATTAAATCACAGTCCATAGTTAATTCAATCATAGGAAAATACTCAGAAAAGACTAAATACACACATACATGGAGTTGTAATTTTCAGGGATTGGACATAGAATAAGCCTTAGGAGCCTTGCTTGGAGAACACGAGTCATGATAAACCTTGCATAATATTGAGAGAAGGAAGGATAACATAAAATGTAACAAAACATGGGATGGGGCATGAGTCCAATTCATGGAATGGGTGAGAATGTTTTATGGCATTGCTATGGATTGTGATGTGTTGTTGTGGTGCACGATGCACGTGTTTTCATGAAATGAGTTTGATGTATATAAGATTGTGCTTGTTTGTGAGCACAAAAGAAGAGGGGAGAACCTCTTCCCGGTTTGGTCATGGTGAGACTGTGTAGAATGTGATGAGATCGTGATGAGGATAACATGTCATTCGAGAAATATGATCTCTTTGTTATCACTAGTTGTGGAGGCAAGCTTTGGAGAGGTTGTGTAGGGAGCTCCATCCATGTTGTGTGTTATGTTTGTGAAGGACAGGATAACGATGGATTGATTGCTTGAAATAGTAGGGGAAATGTTGATCTTTGTGTGATGTGTTGATGAGTTCTGGAAGACCATTGAGTTTTGGAAGTTCCAATGGTAGCAGGGTCGTTATGTGATAAGTTAAGAATCTATTAGAAATGTGAATGAGATTGCAAGTGTGACCATGAGAGGACCACCTCGTGGTGGTTACTACATATGTTTGTGACTGTAAGGTCATTTGTTTGTGATTTTAGAGGAAATGGATAACTTGTTTCATACACCCTTTGTTTTTTTAGAGAAGGATGAAGGACTTGATGCCAACAACAAATATTGGATGTGAAAGTTGCGACGACTAGTAAAGAGGCAGTTGTACTTGTTTGGGAAGAAGGATTTGTTGATGATGCCTCAAGAATTTTGAAGTAGGTATATAAAGGTTGGGTTTTCTTTGAGTCACTGCTCTACCCCTCATGACCCTTGTGCATCACTATTGGAAACATAATCAATTATGTTTAACATAATCATTTAGGTGGTCATTAAGGAAGAATTTGCTTTCAAGTGACCTCGTATGAAGTTACATAACTGAATATGCAATTTACATAATTGATTATATGCATTAAATTTGTTCAAAAAAATATTTTTTACGTCACAACTATTAATGGAATCGTGTGTTTTTAATGGGGTAAAATAGACATTTACTTAATCATTAACTTTTTAGTTTTTCCTTTTATTATTTATCTACTTCTTTAATTCAAAATTTTCATCTTTTACACTATCTTTCATCCCAACCAAACAACCTAACTTAATATTTTCTTTTCACTCTCTTTCATCCCTTTTCATTCCTTGTCATCCCTCACATTTTCATCCTTTTTCATCTTTTTTCACCCCTCTCTATCAAACACACATTAAGTGATTTTTAAGTAGTGTAAAATATTTTTAAAATAAAATTAGAAAGAAAATCAAGTGTCAAGTCTGATGTGTTTGATTTGTTTCCACTTTTTACTTAGCTGATAACATGATGTTTTTAATAGTAATTATAAGTATATCATATTATTTTTCTCTATTAATTAATTATTTTAATAATGTATAAATGAAATGATAAAAAAATATTGATTTCACCTTTTCCTATAAATATAAATTCTTAAAAACAAAAATAGAATGAGAATAATGTGATATTTTTCTAATTAATTGTCGGTAAAAAATATATATTGAAAATAAAAAAAAATAAACAGTTTACTATTCCATTTTCTTTCTAGCCTTTTAATAATAAAAAAATAAAAGGTATGGCTTTCATCAATATATAATTATAAATCAAATATTGGATATGGCATGGGTAAGTGTTTCACTACAATATGTTGAAACTTAACTTAACCAATAATGCCATTGGAAAGATGTGACTTAATAAAGAAGGAAACAGTCATATGATGAATTAAATCCCAAAGTACAACCATATAATTAGGAAGACATTTAATTATTGTGGTAGTCTTAGACAAATATAGGTATTAGGTATAGAGGGGGTGGACATATATAGCATTTGACTAATGCCAATGACATGTGGTGCACGCCATTGGCCAATGCCATTTGCTTTTTTTAAGATGTGACCAATAAACCTATCAAAGGTTGTGACTTGCGACCTGCAACTTTGCTAGTAAAATAATTGGGCATTTTGAAACTATGAAATTCCATGTTTGAATATTAAAGAGGCTGCTGCTACTACGTAAGTATACTTATCAAATGATACTTCAGAATTTTGAGATGTATATATATGGCTTATGGTTCAAATCATCTGGAAAAGCGACTAGTTTTTGTTATCCCAATATGCACCTTTCTATTAAATAATTCGATGGTAGTGTACTAGTATTACTAAAAGAGTTAGGCAAATTTCATTGTCGCGTTGAGGGTTCCAACATCATTACCCCAATGAGAATAAAAGAAACTATTATGCGAAAAATCAAAACAAAACTGAACTTGAAAGTTGCTTGATTTGAATGGCGATTATTAAACCGCTTTTCTTTTTCTCACCAACGTAGCACATGCACGATAGAGTTTTTATAGTTTATAATATATATATATATATATATATATATATATATATATATATATATATATAATGTAGGTATCTAGAGAACCTTGCAGAGCTAATTAAAGCAAGAGTAAAACTCTATCTTTTCTCATAATTGATAAAGATATCTCCTAAATCAAAACCAGAAGAAATTTACCATACGGGGAAAGATAAAATAAAATTGTATCTTTCCCTAATTATGCTATCTAACAAGGGAAAATAATATCATAGATCCAAAAGGTTCAGGTAAATCAATTTTTACTCTAATTCACCTATTCATACCTCTGCATGCTAACTTGAGTGTGGAAATTCCTTGGCATGTACATCTCACCATTGTACTATAAGGAGCTTAGTAAGGAGCACCACCTTAAAGAGATTGTGTCAAATCTAGTAACAACATATACAAAGAATAAATCGGAAATCAATTAATCACTTTCATTCTTTATAAAATCAAGCTTGTTTCTTCACAAATATAAACTACTTTTAGTTATCTATTTAAATTAGGTGTATATATATTTCTTATAATTTTAAATGTTTTTATTTTATATTTTTAAATCTTATTTTAAAAAATACTCGGTACATTATATGAATACTTATCAGTTAATTAAAAATTTAAGTACTTTTACTTATACCTATTTATTTACAAAATCTAGTATATTAAAAATAAATATTTTTAATAATTATTTTAAAAATAATATATAAGAAGATTTCTAATTAATTAATAATGAGTTTTTTTTACTGATAATGTATCAAAGTTCATCTCTATTCTCATTTCTTAATTAATTAATAGAAATAAATGAAAATTCTCCTAAAAAAAGAAAAAAAATGCAAATACATAGTATGAGTTTCGTTTGCTATTAAAATAAATAAATTCTAACAATAGTTTAAATTAACAAAAAAAAAAAAAGAGAACCTTTCATATTTTGTCGCATGGCATGTACAATGACTTTTCAATCAATAATTGTACACCCTTATATTAGGAGTATATATTTTTATCATGTTATTAGTATTAGGTATTATTAACTTTATCAATAATTAATATTTTCAAAAACTTGGTTGAGTAATCAAAATTTTTTAATTCACACGACTTAGGTTCTGTTTGATTTAACAGAAGGAAATAATATAAGGATGAAGCAAATAATTTTGAGTATTTAGTGAAGGAGAAATAAAGTAAAAATAAGTTTTAAAACAATGAATCCTGCACGTACTAGTTCGTACTAATTTCTACTTATCTCTCTTTCTATCTTTTATTTATTTCTATGCTATTTTCTTTTTTCGTTGTGTATAGAACGAGAGGTGGAAATAAATCAAATAATATTGCACCGACAGGAATAAGGAAATTGGGTTTGATATGTGAGAGAATGAAAAAAAAAATCAGTTTAAAAATAATGAAACTCACTTATACTATTTTTTATTTATTTTCACTCATTTTACTATGACTCTACCTCTCAAGCTTGTGTTTGGTATTTTGGATGAAATAATATAGATGAAAGTAAAAAGGGAGAGTAGAAATATATGAGAAATAAAATAATATGTAAAATTGTTTGGTTGAAAAGAAATAGAAAAGAAATGAGGAGAGAAATGAATGTAAATAAGTAAAAAATAATACAAGTAGATCCTATCATTTGAAAATTTATTTTTAGCTTATTTTTTTTGTTACCAAATACCCAAATATTATTTTCAAACTTCTAATATTATTTCTATTTATCTAGCCAAACACAAACTCATTATTTTTACCTTGTTTCTCTTCAATCAAAAAACTTGAATCTTTCTTTTATTTTTATCATCTTTATTTATCTTTTATGTACCAAACACAACTTTTTTTATTTTATTTCTCTCATCTCAATTGAAGAGAGCATTAATAATTAATAAACTGATAAAAATATTAATTAATTAGAATTCTTGGAACATTGTTAAGAAATTAAAAAAAAATATTGAAATGTATAAAATTTTAATATCCATGGTTTTTTTATTACTTTCCTGTAATCCATATAATAAATATTTTTTTTTAACAATACTCAAAAAGAAAAGCAATGCCAGAAATCAATGTTGGAATATTGTGGTACGCTGTTCGCTGGCAAGAGGCCACGTACCCTCTGTCTTCAGATAAGTGCATGCACGATGGTGAAGCTCATTGGGCAGTGCTTTAACCGCGGAACCAATGAGAAGGCCACGAAATAGGGCTTGGAGATACGCCACTTTCTGGAAGGGACCCACTCCATATTAAAAATTGGCCAATCAGCGTCCCCCACTGTACCATACACGTGGTGCTTCCTCACCCAGCCACCGTGCTGCTGCTATCATTGCACATGTCAATATATTCACTCCCACGCGCCCCCAATTGACGCTGCCCTGCAATTTCCCTCAGATTGAGCTTTAATTTTTGAGTTTATTATCTTCCGTTTACTAATGATGTGTTTGTTTCAAAAGTACAGAGGTAGGAATGATTATGGGCGCAAGAAAAATACTATTGGATCTTCCACCGTGTGCTTTCCTTTCAAATTGGACAGAAAAGAAACAATTGAGAGTTTTTAAATGTATATAAAATAAATTACTATTAATTATATTACATTGTTTATTTAAAATATGAGTAAAATAGGTTTCAGTAGCTTTAAAATTTGAGAAATTTATTTTTAATCCTTCTAAAATTTTCTGGATGTTTTTAATTCCTCTAATTAAATGTCAATTTTTCATCTTAAGGAATATTTAAATCATTTTTCATCCTTATATAAAGTGATATTTAAAATATTTTGAGGGTCAAAAGTGATTCATTTTAAATTTAGAGAAACTAAAAAAAAATGATTTTTTTAAAGGAACCAAAAGCAAACATTTCAATTGTAGTTAAAATATTTATGTTATTTTATATTTTTTCTACTTAAATATCTTTTTTATTTTTTTAAAACTCGATACACCATAAATTCTATAGTAAATTACACTTGGGATTTCTTGAAATTATACAAATTATTCTTAGTTTTTTTCCTCATACACTAACTCTTTCTTTAATTGTTTAAAAAATATACTACTACTATTCTTTTATATATTATACTTGCTTATCTTAATTGTTTTAAAAATATTATATTATATTATATTTTCTTATAAGCGAGATTGCTCTAAATATAAAAGTAAAATGTAGAATTTGTGTAATTTCATGTTACTGCAGTAACAATTAGTACAATTTATTCTAAAATTTATATAAACTTTATACATAAAGAAAAGTTAAAAATAAATAAAATAAAGTTGTCCTAGTGTCATCAGAGAGGGAGTTGCTACGTGCACCCAGCATTATTGTTGGGGCACCCAGCAAACAGTGAAGTGGCAAAATTGCCCTTCAATAATTCTTCTTCCGGAAGAAGTATTTTTGGAAACTTTTCGGAAAAAGCTTTTCCGGAAAGTTTCCGGAAAAAAACATCTTCCGGAAGAAGAATTTGTGAATTCCGGAAGTACCCACAAATTACTTCCGGAAGAACGTCATCCGGAAGTTTCCGGAAGAACCTTCTTCCGGAAGTTTCCGGAAGAAGCTTCTTCCGGAAGTTAACTTTTTTTAAAAAAAAATTATTTGATAATATAATTTACTTTTAATGGATAAACTAAATTATAAAATAATTAATATTATTATACATAAATAATTAAATAATTAGTGAACGTATGTAACGAAATAAGAATTTTCATTTTATAATAATAAGTAAAAATAAAATAATATTTAATGCGTATGTAATGACGATTTTGCCCTTGTGTAATTTTCTTTAAATTAACGCGCACACGCTTCTTTCTACTGCGCTTTCGCTTTCTTCGCTTCTTTTTACTGCCTTTCGCTTTCTTCTGCTTTGTTTCTTCCGGTTGCTTGGTGTTCTTTCGGTGGTCCCTTTTGCAGTTTCCATTGGTGGTCCCGTGAAGTATTTAGAGATTCGGCGGTCCCGTGTTCGGTATTTGAAGTTTTGTTAGTGGGTGTTCTTCCTATTTTGTCGGAGGTACGCTTTTATGGGTATTTTTTTTCTTTTCCGGCTAGTTTTTAGAGAGAAAGCAGTAAAAAAATGTGTATCCGGAGAATTTTAGGCACTGAGGCCTTTTCCGGAGAAGTGTTTCCGGAAAAACTTCGAGACTTCTTCCGGAAGGGTAATTCCG